>NW_012130082.1:1136348-1148699 GCF_000143395.1 Atta cephalotes
CCCCCCCTCCCTCTCTCTAATAAATATTCTCATATATCTAATTCTTTTCACATCGCCGTATCTGTGGCCAAATATTTCATAATGCAAATGTTTCACATCAAATAAGCTTTTTTAAATATACGATAGTCACGAATGCAAAGTGTTTATCATCATATAAACGATATTTTAATTAAAGTCCCGAACACAGACGTCTTGCATACGTATAACGCATAATATATAAAGCATAAGAAAATCAACCAAGCAGAATCTTTTATTTTATGGAAAGAAAGGAAGAACTTTAAATTGACTCATTTTTTTATACATTTTAATTTTTATACATTTTATACATTTTCTTGCGTAAGCAAGACTGGGGGTAGCCTTAACTTTTTAACCGGAAGAATAGCCGAACAAATTTTGCTGTAATAGTATAATTAAACAATAAAAACTTATTTAGAGTTAATTGTAACGTAAATTTTAATTAATTGAGTCTTTCAATTAAAAGCACAAATTACAACAATTGGACTACATAATTAATTAATAAGAATTCCGTCTGACATGTCTGAAATGAAGCTTGACTTTACTTATTTGCAATTATCATTAGATATGTGATCGATCTTGAACAAGCGGATTCTGCAGAAGCGACATTCTTGCACCTAGATTCTTGAAATCCCTAAATTGACGATTTCCACGTTGAACAATCACATCCAACATTTCCGATTATTACGTCAAATCGCGACTAAACAAACGGACATGACAGAACAGAATAAAATCTCATTTTATTCAGGGAACGTCAGATGTGTGGGAAAGGATAACAAGGTACGCACTCAATCGCGATATATCAGCTCGATCAGAACGTCGGAGGATTAAGTGCGCGCGATACGACGCATGAAAGCACCGCTTGGTTCCAGTCGGGGGTCGAAGAATAAATGCGAGTCCATTCCGTGATATTTCTCCCTTGTTCGCGGTTATCCGTGTACATTTATAGATCGAAGCGTGCGCGGGCGCGCGAGAGACGGCGAACATTATTTTACCGTAGTCCCACGGTGCTGCACATGCGGTATTAACAAAAGCATTGGAGAAAACGTGATAACGTTTCCCCTTTCTAAACGAGTCGGATTACTGGATTGGTTGTTGCGACGCAACGGTTTTCCGCTCATCCTACTGAAAATGCCATTGTTACGCGCATCATTACTGTGAGTCTTAATTCGGTATCCTGGACAGAATCTTGCACATCAATCTTGCACTGATAAACAAATAATAAATAAAATAGAACGCTCAGTGCGTGAACAATTGCGTGAGAGAGACGAGGAAAATCTCTGCAAAATGTTGCTTAAAGCCGACGTGTGATATATCATTTAAATTTGTTTTATAATTCTGATTATTGCTGATATTAATCCCGATGCAAATAGTTAATTATTATACACATTTATTTAATATATTTCTCATTTTCCGAGTATTTTCGGCCAAAGGTGAATGAAATTTTTGGGAAAATACGGGCTTGCTGTTGACAACAAATGCCTCTCTTTGTTGAGCCCGTGTATGGTACCATTAATATGGATCGACTCAAAAATAAGGACAGCTCGTATATATCAGCGCTTAGTAGACAAAACGCGGGCAATGACGGGTTGCAGTCTGCGCGAAAGAGGGCTGTCTAATTGATGGTTCTTTTCAGTGGCGCGTGACCTGACCCATTTGTGCGACCGTCTTCGGCTTACACAGTACGTATACAGTACGAAATCAATTCTATACGAGGTTGTCGGGTTCTGAGGTTAGCTCGTGGATTAAGATCTCTATCAGCACCGCGCGAGAGCCTCTCTCTATACTTAATTTAGAGCGGTTAACAAACGCCGCAAGAATTCGTTTGAGAGCCGTTAGAAAGGGTTAGATATGCGGTCGTTCCTAAGGATAAACTGTGCGATTATCCGATTCGATCGGTCCGATAATTCCAAGCGCCGAAAATGGTTCCAGAGAAGAAAAGATTTCCGGTACGATGACACGTTTAGCAAAGATTGTTCTCTCGCGAATTTCAGCGAAAGTGTTCATTCGAAAGTAACAATAACTATTAATTATGAGAAGCAATTATCGAGAATTATTACTAAAGAGATTGTCATTGAGAATAACACTAATTTAATTATAGTTAATTACAATTAAAAATTGTTTTGGATTAGATAAGGTGTGTTTCTTATAGATTTTTGGATACTGAAAACGATATTCCAAATCAAATTTTAGCACATTAAATTTCCGAAATAATTAAGTTTTAAAATGGCTTTTGTAATATTTGAATTTTTTTTGTGAATAGAGATTAACATTAAATTCTGAAGCCATAAACGTTATTGTTCCCTTTAAAATGATATTTTTTATTTTAATATCTTTTTTTCAGTCATGTTATGAAAAATTTTAATGTAGAGTTTTACTAAGATAACAAGTTTTTCGCTTATGACTTCTGATCAGAATTTCAATATAATCTTTTTTTACAAAAAGACTTCAAACATTACAAAAAGTCATTTTTAACATCACTAAATCCTCAATTATTTCGGAAAATGCTAATGAAATTTGGCTCGCAACATTACAACATTCAAAAGTCCATAAGAAACATCTTGCTAATTCAAAGTAACAAAAAACTTTTTATAAACTGGTGTGATGTAACGCAGTTTGTCGCAATTATGAATATGATCACGGAATTTCGTATCACAATTCATCCGACATAGCAATAAATGTTAGTAATATTTGATTTTACAAGATATTGGAAAGAATAAGCGATGACTAATCGATTTATTGCAGAAGACACAATTACACACCGATATTATATATCAAGCAATCAAGCAATTCCGCCGATAAGTTATGGATTTCGATAAGTCACTCGATATATTTCACTTTTCTCTGCAATAATTGCATTTCGTGCTTATTACATGTATACCATTGTCATTACATTTTCATCAAATAAAACCCTCTTATCGAAAAGTTAATTTTGAACGTACCACTTTTAATTCTTACAAATTACAGAAGATTAAAATTATTCACGTCGACCTTACCTTTTTTAGAAAGAAATGTGTGGTAATTTTTGGAGTTATTTTGAAATCATATATTATTGAAGCAATGTGCCACGTTTACTGTAAATTCCAATCCTTTTTTTTTCGCGAATCGTTTTCGTTTTAACTCGTAATGCTTGCACTAGTTTGCAGGACGTTTTTACCATGAGGTGAAAAAAAAATACGGGAACGACGTTGACGTGAGAACGTCCAGATTATATCGCGCGAAGCGCTGCGGCCATTCGGCTCGGCAGCATGTTAATTCTCAT
Organism: Atta cephalotes; assembly: GCF_000143395.1. Lineage (NCBI taxonomy): Eukaryota > Metazoa > Arthropoda > Insecta > Hymenoptera > Formicidae > Atta > Atta cephalotes. The sequence continues at coordinate 1,139,626 of NW_012130082.1, forward strand.
CATCGATCTCCCTCGAACTGCCGAGAATGTCCGAAAACGAAATGAAAATCCATATATTTGCTCGTTTCTCTCTATGATAACATTGACCTTTTTATGCTATTTTATAAAGGAAATTCTGCACGGAAATATGATCTTAACGAGCGTAATTAAGGAATAAAAAGTTTACGACAGTCTTTCTACGAATTTACAAAGCTTAATAGCTAGACACTAGTTTATTTAAAGTTTAAGGAATCTCAATTGTGATTTTCCTTATTTCTTCTTTTTTTTCTTTATAAAATCGCTATAATACGTAGCGAAGTGAATTACTTTGATAACATCAATTTGATTTTTTTCTATCAGCTTTTGTACTATTCATTTCGCGCCTCCTTTACCACAATTGAAATGCCTCGTCCAGAACGTTACGGTTGACTCGTATCACTCGAAAATACGGCACGTAATATCCCAAGTGATGCCTGTTCGATTTCCCGTTCGAGTGATACACTTGAACGTGTACGTGTCACTTCAATCCACGCGGCCATCTAATCCCGCGATATAGGCCACTCACTCAAACTTTAGAATTACCAATAGAATTGTAAAGCTACCGATACGTACAGATAGATAGTATAGCGATTTGTTACATGGAATTGTAATTGGTACTACTTCAACTGCGTAAAATCTTGTATAGTAGACAACATCGTCCTTTTAAAATAGCGAGATGGTTCCTGTATTCGTTTGATTCGATATATTCTTAAAATATAAATTTTTTCGTCCGCGGAGAGATAGAAAATACGCTCCTCGAGCTGCGTCTCAATTCCTAAAAATTGCTCAATATTCGATAAAATACGGGAAAGGTTATCATAAGATACTCGGTCACATCCGCGAATCCTCGCGGAAATAGCGCAGTACAATCTCGCACGACACAAACCCAATTCCATACATAGCGTTCTTTTCTTTCCACCTACATCCGTCGCGAGGCGTTCGTAACGGAAGCACGTCATTAATCTGGATAGCGTGGGAAACATTCAATACGATTTCAAAAGCTCACGTATTCCTTCCCGTCCTCGCGAGGAAACAGTGAATCTCCATGCTTCTTCGCCGCGTATAATAGACCTACTTGGAATAGATCCGCGTGTAATGTTTAATTTCGCTAGCATCTTCCGCAGCATCCAGACTCCCGGTCGCGAAAGAGCGGGAAAAAAGATTGAGATCGAAAAGCGTTTTGTCGGCGGTTGGCACGATGGTGATGACGATGGCGTCGCTCACTGGTTGGCTTCGAATAAATTTGCGGGTCTCGTTTTGAGTATATCCTGAGTGGTGGTGAGTGGCGAGTGTGTATTGGGACCCTGACCTAGAAACCAACGTGTATCGATCGTAACTAGCGAATCCGCACTTGGGGCTTGCCTTCCTTTTCCCTTCCTTTAACTCCAACGCTTTAACGTCATCCAGACATCACTCGAGATAATGCCGACGACTGCGATCACGGACTGCTGTTTCTATAGCGCTCTCGGACCAGCTGTTTGTGCACCGTTGTGCCTTCCTCATCCCTGACAAGTTTTTTTCTTTCCTTTTAAAACCTTGCTGAAAAAGAATTTGCATATTCTTGTTATTTACAAAAACGATGGTAAGATGTTCCCAATCAAAAGGATATCATGTTTTAGTTGAAATAAATTGAGCGAGACAGGTTACGCCTAAATGTACGTGAAAGCGCATTGCACAATTAAAGAAAAAAAACTAAGGTTTCTGATGAATATATTATTATACAAATCGTACGAAGATATTGAGTTTATCGCTTATTTATTGTGTTTGTAACACTTACAATTTTATATCATCCTTTTTATCATTAATCAGTGACGCAATGTGGTATTACATTGTTGAAACGTTTTTAGACTAATTAACATACTCTTCTAAAAAAAAGTTGTTCGCCATGATTGATAATGAAGATAAATGAAGAGATAGACACGATCAAAGTATAATCAACTTCTTTTTCCGGGTACTAGAAATTAATCTAGGAACTTAAACAAGTCTCACCGGAGATTAAGAACCCTATCATGAATTAATAGGGATATCTGACCATAAAATTTTGTAGTTGCAGAGATTAATACGAGCTATAAATACGAAATAATACGAGAACAAAAGAAGACGTAGATCTATTCTATTTTTGTGATAAAAAAAATATTACTAGTAATACATTTCTAAAATTTCGAGATGAGTATGCAAACAAGAGAAGGATTCTCACGCTATGAAGAATTAAAGTACTATGTTTACATTCTATTTTACGTCGTCATACGAACGATCATAAGAAGAAAACTGTTCACTTCCACCTGATAGATTTCCTAGTACATAACGTCTCTAGAAATGAAAGTTATACAGAACTTAGTTTATATAGCGCTTGACAATTACAATAGTAGGTCACAGATGTATCAACCTGTTTGTTAAACTTTATTATTCGTTTTGTTACGATTGGTATGATATTATCCGCTTTATTCTGCACTGTATAGTCGTCGAATTATTTATCATCAGATTACATACATATATATGCAAATAATATTTTGCATAAGCATTATTATACGCACAATCTTCTATGCAACCATTCATATTATTGACTATCTCTCAATGCGATATATAATAATATAATAATTAATTTTATATAATAATTCTAATAATTAATCTTTAAACATCAAAATCGTCCTTTCATAAAGCTGAATTATTAATAGAACATTTTTTTTATTAAAGGAATATAATTTATCAGAAAATTCATATAAAAGCTTAATCGAATAGAAAAGTAAATTCATCTCTTTAATTCATGTGGCATTAATATGAATATTTTATATTCTGATGAAAAATTCATATTATTGATATAAAATAAAAGATATAAAATTTATGACTAAAAAAAAATCAACAATATATAGGTTTTTTAGATATTTAGTTGACATTTTGCGAAATAACGGGGCACGCTTTTTGGCCGAAAGTCAGTAGAATTTGCGGTGATTTCTATGTATCTCTGCGGTTTCTGACCAAAGGCGGCGCGCGGATGCGAGCAATCAATCACGTCAGGTTTTGCATTAAAATTACCTAGCATCCACGCCTTAATCGCTTACACGCGAGGTAGTATTCGATACCTGTCGACAACGAAAGGCCCCGGTTAACAGAATCGATCGACCTTAGTCAAAGTGTTTGGCAAAAGAAGCGCGGCATCGATTTTGCTAAGAGTTCTTGTGAGGTGCATCGAAATGATGAGAGAATAAGATTGTAACAGGATGTAAAGGGCAAGGGTCTCAATGCGATCTTCAAGTGCATGAGAGCAATCGCAATAGTTGATAAAACATTTCGTTAATCACATATTCAATTTTTGTTATATACCAATTTTCATATTTAAAATTCATGCTTTTTATTTTTGATGATTTTTTTCTTTTAGTACGTATCATTTTATTTTTGATAATTTTTGTCTTCTAATGTTTCTTTGAATGGAAGGCTAGAAAATTTTCTCAGTTATGTAGCCGATATCTGCTCTCAGACTACAAAATGACAGGAGCAAACGATAGAGCAAGTATATACTGAAAGTTGAGTTTAATTTTCTGTATAATTCGCTAAACGGGGCCAGATGACAGCAGAACTCATTATCCCCAGCACTACCGTGACCGTTTTGAATTTAAAAGAAGATTATTCCGAGACGAGTTATTGAAATCTGATGGAAACGAGTTATTGAAACCTGTGCTGTCTCAGTAAGGAAGATGCCGTTTCTGATCAACTCGGTCGATGCTTTCAAGAATTTAATGGTCCTTGATTTAGGTGACTTTCTGTGGAGTCTTATAATGACAATCTACGTTGTCAAATCTTCTTCAAAGGCGAGATGTATTATTATTATTAAGAAAAGTGCGAGGATTATATAAATCATGACAAATCCCGGTTGCTTTCTTCATTAACCGCGTGCGTGCAAATGAGATATAAAAATTTTCTATTAAATTAATTTTTCAACAAATTTATACATTTATTTATTCTGTTATAAAATTTGAAATAAAATATAGAAGGAAGTGCTGCAATTTTTAGAACAATTTAGAATTTGTTTAAATAAAAAAATACGCTATCAGTTAATGTTAACAACTTCGGAATAATTTTAATTATTCCGCTTAAAATATTCGATTATTCATTGATATCTAATTTCAATCGGATATATAATTAAATTTAAACCCTCTTAAAGCTCTTTTTTTATTCGCTCGAATGACGTTGCGCTCGATTTGGTGACTCAGCAAAATGCGAAATCTGTTAACATAGTAGCTATTATTTCACCACGAGGAACAAGACTCCCTTTGACAGTTTCCCATAGTCTTTAACTATGCACGAATTCCTCGCTGTTGGACAACTATAGAAAACATTTCCAACGGACATGTCACAACTTTCGTACATTATTCGACACTTTTCTCATTCTCGATAGCTGATGTTTTTAATGATTTATAAAGCAAGTAGTCCGAGTAAACGCGAATTGATTGACTATCGAGTTCGCTTCTATATCACGTTGACCTACCAACTCTGATTTTCGACATTCCCGACTTTCTTCCATCTTGGAAACTACTAATCGACTGTGAATTTCACGGATTGAGACACGACAGTTAACCGACACTCCTCCCCTGCTATTTCTTCTAACCTATTCTTCCTTTTCCCGGCTTTCCATCTTGCAACTTTGGGATCGATACTACTATCGCAGCTTACTTTCCAGCCCTGGACTCTTTACTTTTCTTTCTCGCCTTGTTTCCACCTTTGGGAATGAAGGCCACTTATTCGAGCTTTTTCTCTTTGACCTACTGCTGGCATCGACACGCAGATCCGTAATCCCTTAGCACGAAACACGATAAGCAGTGAGTTATTCTTTTAAGATTTACACCACGGACACAGCAGTGATCATGGTTCGGTCAGTCTATTAGATCATATTATATCGTGATCGATTTCGAACTGAACTCAAGTCTTTGATCTCTTAACGGTTTGTTTATATAATAAAAAAATATAATCGCAATATGACGTTGTTCATGCGAAGTGACCTTTCGCTATCGCACTTGTTGTATCTTTTTATAAACTCGAAGAATGTTAAACTGTAAATGATTGAAAAATAATATCATTTTTTAAAACAAAACCTTACGTATTTAAATGAAATAGCTTTGAAAACATAGATGCATCGCGGATATTTTTTATCATTGTCACGTCATTATTTTTTTTTTAATTTTACTAAGCATTGTACGAATGGATCTATGTATGTTATGCATCATGGGGGAGGTTTAATTTCTAAAATAAAAAAAACTATGGATATATATTGTATATGCAGACAGAACGTTGCATATAGAGAGCCGAAATAAATAACAAACTGCGTCGCCGCTGAAAATGACTCTATTCTATTTCGATATATAATAATACCACTTCAGTCTCTTCACGCTTCTTTTTACTTTTGACCTGCTACCGAGCAGCAGCAAAAGTTCATGAGCTATGCATAACCGACGTATTTGGAGCAGCTCACAAGTAGTTCGCGAAAACAGCTTGTTAGTTAGTTACTTCACTTTCTGACGAATGCATTTTGATGATGACTTGCAAAGTTGCTTAAAATATGTTTCGACTGTCAAATGATACAGAAATCTTGGAAAGCTCTGAAATAATTGTATTATAAACTCAGACTCATGATAATGACTGAATAAATAAATATAAATATATAGAATGCATCACCAAAATCCGGACAAATTTCAATTTAAATTTTCCTCTATATTGTGTCTCCGCCAGAAGTTGTTATTAGTCCGAGAAAGCTTTCTTATGAACAGTCATATTCTCAAAATGACCGCGATGTTGAAACCAAGTAGAGTATAATCAAAGAGCCGCGATCATCAATCATCAAAAACCTTCGCGCTGGACGCTCAGCAATAATTCGGTTCTTTGGATATCCGAGATCAATCGTTTATGATGTTGTGACAAAATATACGGCTTTAAAACAATCCAACGAAGGTTCCTGTATGATAGCGAGGAAGAGTCACTCGAAAAAACGCATCGCGAGGATGATCCCCCGCAGTCATTGAAAGTGCTAATTTCGGATGATTCAAGGCAATCGTTGCAAAAATTAGCATCAATTGTTGATGTAAGCGAGCCAACAATGCGTTAGCTCGCTTACATTGCCGATGAAGATTGCCTTCGATACAAATCGTACACATTAAAGATATAAGACAGATGCTCTCTGAGGCTGCCAGGACAAGACGAGTTGCTCGCCTCGGCTCCCATTCTGGCCTCCCAACAGTCCAGATTTAAATCCCTTAGACTACTACGTATGGAGTGTAGTTGAAAGGATCACAAACAAGTCTCGGCATCCCAATGTGACGTCATTAAGGACCGCTATTGAGGCAGCATTCGTCGGCATGGACAGCGCTACATTACAGCGTGTGACCGTTTCAGACCGAGAATAGAGGCCATCATTCAAGTTAATGGGGATGTATCGAATAATTGTGCTCTACAAAGATCCCCCAAGGGGATCATATAAAAGGATTTTTTGTAATATTTAATTTTTCATTAAAAATATTTTGTTTAAAGAAATTGTTCGATTTTGTTCGGATTTTGGTGACGCACCCTGTAAATGTCACCCTATAAAAATATAGATGATGAATAAATAATTATAAAAATAAATATAAATCATACACAATTGTCAGGACGCAGAAATAAATTTAATACATAAAAAATTTAATTATATAATATCATAACGTTTTGCCTTATATTTCGAAATAATAATTTACTTATTAGACTTGTTTAGTTATTTTTATCATGTAAAAAAATGTAAAAAGGATAATACAAAGTCTGTGAGAGTTGTTTGAAGAAATGAATAATTGATAATTTCCTTTTTTTTACTCCGTATTTTTAGAATCTTTTTTTTCTTACGATGCAATACAATGAAAAATGGATATCCGATCTGTATATAGTTGAATGAATGGGGAACATATGATTATACAAATTTGTCTTTCTTTATTGCACTTAAGGATTATTAATAACTTAATTGTCCTCAATTAAATACGATAACCAGTAAATGATTTATTTGTCACATTGTGAAATCATTTCGCTCTCACCGAAATCACTTAAATCTTACTGAATTAAATATTTCCTAATCGCATGTACAATTCTACTTCTCGTTTATTAATGAAGGAACGAACTGAATAAAACAACGAATTGAAGGAAGAACCTTATGATTATGAAAAGGTTTTTCATTCAGAGAAATAGATAATGTCGCGATTAATCGACTACTTGTTGAAATAATTCCTCTTAGCGGCAAGACCATCAAATTTTCAAATTTTCCTCAAAGCTATGTATAGAGCATGTATATTGATATATTCTAAATTATGCATAATCTGTACACATGGCATTGTGAATTGTATATAACGGAAACGGACATGTATACATATACAAATGTCCTGTTCCTACATGTATTTATATTTCATGTCCGCTTGTTTAAAACACGCTAAATTTACGATAATAATTATCTGCATTTGACTAAAATACGAGTTAATTTTAACAAGGCTGAATGAGCTCCAGAAATATAAAAAATATTATAAGTTTATTCCCGGGATAAAATTACACTCTTCTATAAAATTGAATGCATTCTCCCAGTAAATAGAAGCTCGCATTCATATCTTATTCCTTTCAATTTTAATCTTTACTTTTAATATACTTCTCATATCTTTCATCGCGTGGCGCGAATGCTATGCTCTGCTGCATGTTGCACATCACTTCAAAAATGAAATTAGAGACCTCTACGCAGCAAATTTTATAATACACATATTATATGTATGTATCATTAATCATATAATATTTTATATAACTAGAAAGAATACTTTATTCAATAGTATACACAAAACATTAACATTTAAATATTTATTAATTCTTAAATTCTTCTTAGGAAGAACAATTTTGAAGAAACAGACATTTTCTCTCAATTTTTAAACAAGAATATATTTAGAGATTTTAATATTAAACAAAATTAACTTTCCTATTTTGCATGATAATTTTTTATCTTTGACAAATTTTGTAAACAATATTTATATTAGATATATCTATATCGTATATTGTATATGCATGAGATTATTTTGTTTTTAAATTAATTAATATTTTGATTATTATAATGAAATGCATACTTGGATTGTGAAATTTTTGTATAATGTTATTGAATAAAAATATTGAGTTTTGTTTTTTTTTTGCACGATGAAGAATTGACATTTGCACTTGCATTGCAAGCCACTAACATGATAGATTAATAGCATTTATAAAAACTTGGAAAGGGCGCTGACAGGCTGGATAGATTCAAACGTTTTCTAAGTAAATTAATGAATCATGTTCTCTTAAGGTTGGAGATTGTAGAAGTAAGTCCGTAGTACATATATACCTTGACAAAAGTGACAGTATTGTACAATATGTACGTTTTGTAGAATTAGTTAAAGGGTAGAACATAGCTGCATGCAATGAACTTCAATATATTTTGCGATTATCTCAAAGTTGCATTTTCAATCTCGCCGATTTATATTGAGATTTTCTAACATTGTAGAAATCGATAATACGACTAAAAAAGAAGTTTTTGATATGCGATTTATGCAGACATTTTGTAAATGTCTTGCGCTTGGCCTGGCGTAAAATAAGAACAGAAGACGGCGGGAACGACATTTTCTTATTGTCTGATCGCAATCGGAAACTCGGCGAAGCGTGGAATTTGTTGCGAGAGTTGAAAATTTCCTCAAACGTAACGAACCTGCTCCGATAATGTACGTGACATTAATGTACATAGTAGTAAAGCCAAGTCAATATTTAACAAAACAATTCAGACACGCTATAAACGTTGTAATTAGTGTGATCAAACATGGTCTTTGCATCTATGCGATATATCTATACTTTTTATGCGTAATACAGTCACTCCAACGCCAAAATTATTCCTATGTTTATAATTGTCAAATTTCTTAAGTATCTTTCAATGAAACTATACTCGTTTATCACTAAATGTAAATCGCATAACAATACTTACTTGACTGACATAATCAAATACACTTTTTCGACTAATATATATATATATATATATATATATATATATATATATT
>NW_012130082.1:1148968-1159636 GCF_000143395.1 Atta cephalotes
TATATATATATATATATATATATATATATATATATATTCGTGTAAAATTAAGAATTGAAATTTTTATTGCTTTATGTTCGAAATCATATAAAAATTGCATTGCGAAAGAACGCCATGCGTTTTTTTGTTGTAAATTCAACTATGAGATGATCGCATAGAGCTAATGCATCGTGCTTCTTCTCATTAACCTGCATCTCTGGTACTGTTCAGGCAAGGTGGATGAGAAAGCGACGCAGCTGCATGCGATAGCGTCACTGAAGGTGCTGCTGGATGCCACTAGGCCGCATAACGGCGCCGCGACGTCGACCGCCGCCCATTACTCCGGCGCATCCTCGAAGGAGACGACTCTGCAGCTGCAGCAGGGCTCGCAAGGCACCACCACCACCACCACGACTACGACGACCACTGCTGGCACCACTGCTGGTATTCAGGAACTTCCGAATGGCGGTATCGCCGCTGGTCTCGACGCTGGACTCGATTCGGTAAATATCGAATACAAGAAGCACTTATCACGCCAAAAGTCCGTACGACTATCTATTGATTAATTTTTATTCATCATTTTGGTATCGTTGTCTGCAGATATTAGGATTATTAATCTTTAATCCTCAACGACTATAAAAACTTTACCTAATAAATTTTAAAACGTTCTGTTTAATCTTCTTATTGCTATGGGAACGTTCAAAATTTTGTTATTTACAATTTGAAATTTCATTTTACAATCGTACAGATTGTACAATTATCTAAAAATTTTCATTTGCCTCCAAATAATCCGTAATCGAGGGTAAGTAAGCAGATGATATAAAAATTGGTAAATAAAGTAATCAGATTACTTCAAAAATATTTTAATTTTATAGTTATATTTTTTAATAGTATATTTTAATAATATTTTTTAATAGTTATATTTTTTAATAATATTTATATTGTAATTTAATAAATTATACCTTTATAAGAAGAATGTAAAAATATAATGAATTTTAAGACTTATAAGCATCCGCAATGGACAATATTTTATATTTTCCTTTTCCAAAAACAAAATTTAAGAAAAAACCCATACTTGGAATACTATGGTTACTCCACTTACTCATTTAAAAGTTAAAACTTCGTATAATGATTTTTTTATAATGATTTTTTTGTATCTTTCAAAATTTTAATATTTCAAAATTTTAATTTTATAGGACTTATATGATTTTGTAAACGAGAAAGAGCGAAAAACACTAGTTTATGTCGTTTAATAAAATCAATCAATATGTTCCCGAGTTATAAATGATTCTCTTAACTCTTTATTTCTGCAAGTGAAGGAAAGAACCGCGTATACGAGTAGAAGAATCTAACGATTCGATTCGAGAGATTGGAATAGTTTCGGCATTTCCCATGCTGCACGCCGTCGTAAAACAAAGAAGCCGAGAACACGTTGATTGGAATTTGTCGTTCCACTTTTCTTGACAAAACGTTCGATTTGTTGGCAGTGTATCTGTCGTTACATTTCTCGTGACTCGTTTGAATATTTACTATTTTCCGATGATCCTATAAGAATATTTCAAGAGAAAAATAACTTCTAACCAAGGAGAAATTAGTACGATAGGCTAATTTTAGGATTAGTATAACTTTGCAATGGCTGTCGCGTTCCTCGGAGCACGCGTTGCAAAAGGGCACGTTAGTTCGATATCGTAACGTTCTACTTTCCATTGTGAAATGTTTGCTTCTATCACGACTTGGATATCCTGAATTAGAATAGGCAGTTTAATTCCCACAATACTGCGAATCACGCGAAGTAATCTTTTTTAACTTGCAACGTCGAACGTTGTTATGGATGTAACACTGTAACATTCTATATATTGTTATTTTGAAACTTCTCCATTTTATCATAAACTTTCACTAGTATAAAACTAGGACGATACAACTTTAAAAGTATCAACATTTTATTTATAAAGAAAAATTAGAATACGTTAAAAGAATCAACATGAAATCAAAATGAATTAATTAAAGTTAAACAATAATAAATTTAAGTAGGATATTAATACCGTAATGCTTACACGATCCTCTCCAAATAATCCCGTTTTTTATCAATTAAGATTACGTATTGAAACAAAATTTACAACAATGTTGCTTTCTATTTAGCTGATCAAACATCGTGATCGTAAACGGTCCGCAGAGTAATAAGGATGAGTCCCTAGAGTAATCAAAGTTAGCTTTACGCTCAGAGCCTTAACGCGTAAGAGTATAAATCGGCACAGTGTTCATCCATTAAATCTTATCAGGATAACCACAATTTTCACCCGCGAACTTGGCGATCATAAATCAAAGTGTCGCTCGATATTTGTCGGTTTCGAACTTTAAAAGTTCATCCAAGGTTATTTCAGCTACGTCGAAATCGGTCGCATAGTGTCGCGTCGCGCCATTACAAGGATGAAATACGCGAAAGTTTATACTGCGGCGCATCTCTTTCGCAGAGAAATTCGATCGGATCCGGCGAATCCGATCCCGGATCCTGACACGATTGTTGTCAAAAGAAGAAACACGAAAATCGATGATCAATATAAGTTCTTATTATTTGACATATTTATTATTTGACACGTTATTCTCGCAGCGGAAAATTTTTTTATCATTTTTCCCTCAGGGAAAGAACGACTGGCGAACAATCGATACAATAGAAAAGGTAAAACCGCAACGAGCGATATTACTTGTCTGAACTTCCGCATTGTTCATCAAATGATATCGTGTAGGACTCTACCTATCCTAGCGCGGCAGAGATAAATATTCAATAATTCTTCCCGACGACACATCGCGATAGGAACGCATACATTCGAAGACTTCGCATTATCTTGGTCTCCAACTTCGACAAATCGTTTTATCGCTCCCCATCTCGTCTTCGATGTCTTTTGCAATCTTTGAAAAATGCTAAAATGGCATCGCGAATTATAGACCCGATAACGAATGAATAGAAATCTTATTTTTAAGTCACTTAACACTCAATTAAATTTATGATATTTTAAATATACAAAAAATAATCCACTATTTTTTATGAATTATTAAATACTTATTGTCAAAATACTGATATAATTCAATCATAAAAATGATTCTCATTATTTTTCAATATTTTTCCTCATCTTCTAGACAAGTTATATAGATTTCAGTTCGATAGAAATATTGGTCTTTATTTGTGATTCATCGAGCTTTTTTTTTATTTCTTTGACATTTTTAAATCTTTTGTCAAACAAAAAATGCTGCATCAATCAGAACAAATAATAATTTGAAAGCACTATGTCTAATGAGTATTCCGAATGCAATAAAATATTCGAATCAAGTTGTAATAGTGTTCTTGATCAATTTCGCTACATAAATTCGAATGACAGTACGCCTTGAATAATAAAAATTGATATTAAAATGTCAAAAAAATAAGAAAATGACTTGATAGATTTATTGCACGTAAAGAACGATCTTTTTATTGAATTGGAATCCTATAATTTACTAAAGGTGGAAGAAATTATTGAAAAATAATAAAGATTACTTTAATTGAAACTATGTCAGTATATTTCAATAATAATTAAATTTCATTAAAAAATGTGGAACGTTTTTTATTTGTACATCTAATGCGTAAACAGATTGACTTTTAATTATGATGCAAAATCAATTTTCGCTAAAATGTCGAATATTTATAATAATATATACGTACATTAATTTTTGTTTTAATTAAAAAAAAATTGTCTCGAGTGGCGGCAAAGCGAATCAATCGTCGCAACAAATTGCCATGCCGTGCACGACCTCGATTTAAATCGATAGTTTGCGTCGTATCATTTTCTTGCGTCAAACATTCGAGCTTTTATCGCCACATTAACATTTATCTACGGCGCGAGATACTCGCTTAAAAAATACATCGCATGTAAACGTGACACGTTCACCATATCGAATCTTATCCGGCATCGTCCTTCACTTTTTACGATTCTTCGACTAAGATCAACTCAGGCAAATCTGATTGAATCAGTCACGATATCCTGCGAGTTTCCGTTAAAAAGATATCGAAAAATTGTAAGATGTCGCAACTTTTAGTACGCAATTCTATTTTAACACTTTTCGTAACGTTACTTCTACTATAACGTAGAAAAAAGATATGAGTCGTAAATGAGTCATAAAAATACATTTTTTTTTTACATTATTACAAGTAAAATTTTTTAATTAAAAAAATTATGTAATTTTTTATTTTGTAATTTTAATATTTTTTTATTAACGATAATTAATTGGCATTTGTTAATTAAAATATCGACAAATATGTATATGTATACACGGAGAAAATTTTTTCTTAGAATTTACCCTGAAAATATGATGTGAAAATACAACATTGTATTTCGAAGAATTTTAATGTAAATCTCTCTCATTCATTAATAAAACTACAATAAAGTATAAAATAAGTTTGATCAATTTTACTGAAGTGCTTGGTAAAAATCTTTAAAATATTGTATTGTATCACAATTACTATATTTTCAGGAAATTTTAAAAGAAAATTTCTCTCCATGTAGTGATTGAATATATAGCGTTTGAGGAAAAAACTATCCTTTGATAAAAAATTAGTTTAAAATTGAAAATAGAAATTGGCTTTACAATTCAACAGAAAATAGAACACATAATGTGAATAAAAATCTAGATTACTTACTAGCAAGTATTTACTCACTTAAAATGTCGTGTAAAAGAGACCGCGCTTTTGTCGGAAACACTTCCACAACAATCGCTATGATATAAAAGAAATCTCGTAATTGTTCTTGCACCAATCGTCTTTATAACGACGCAAAGGGAGATATCAGAGAATGACGAAACAATTTCTCCGAGCGATGCATAATCGTTGTTGCATTTCGGAGAGCTACTCTGCGGAAATATAAATCGGAACTTGACTATCCAGAGTTCTCTCGAGGATATTAGCCAGTACTGGCTGGTATCGTGGTATATGGACAGAGCGGCGAGTAGTCTCAGGCGGCTTTGTCCTAAATGAGCGGAGAGAGGGCCTTTTCATTTTGAATGCATCAGAGAATCTGGGTCAATGCTGCATCCCACTCATCCATTGCGCGTTTCCAGCCCCGCGCGCTTCCCACGAATAATCGGAACAAAGTCACCAACCCTGTAGTTTTCCACGGAAGCTTGCGAATTTGTGGGAACGAGCGCGATGCGCCTGAAAAAGCTCACACGATGATTCGGTCCAGCTAGTAGCCTCGTTAAGTTTATAACAGAGTGACGAGATTCTAGAGATTAATGGTCCTCGAGGATTAAGCGAGGCAGAGACGACTTAGTTCTTTTATCTTCTTAAATTTTGCAAAGCTTCCGATTCTTGTCTTAATTTGCTTCTCAACATTTAAAATATAATTTATTACTTGCAGTAATTTATTCCTTCGGATTATTTAATTGTAAACATGAGAATAAATCTCATACATTAAATCTCGACTATTATATTTAGCAAACACAATTCTTTAATGTCAATCTCCGCTAATATACAAACATTTGAAATGAGAATTAGTCCAGTATATAAGAACCTATACTTATTTCATGAATATGAATATTTCTTAAATATGATTGTACTAAAAATTATGATATTTTACAAATACAAGCTTTGCAGCATCGTGATTTATTCAAGAATAACAGAAGCAGATATTTAGCAATCAACTAATTACTAAAAAGATCTTTAAGCTTTATCTTTTTTAATAATGCACATAAACCTTTTATTCGTATTCTTCAGAATTATAATGATCGTTTCGTTCTAAGCATCAACTAAATAAATTTGATTTGCAAATATTTTAGACTGAAATTAAATGATGAAAAACGTGATTTCAAAAGAAATATTTTCTTAAATATTTATTACAGGGCGAAGAGGATGAACCTCCAGAGGCCTTGAACATGGGCTGGCCAAGCAGTCCAAGAAAAAGGCTAACGTACATTTTAGTCGCGCCAATCTTATTTCCTCTTTGGTTGACGTTACCAGATACGAGAACACCTAGAGGTAATCAATGATCGTCTTTCAATATCTATCATAAAAGTTCAAGCAACCTCATAACTCATTTTTCATTGAGGTGAACATCTTCCGATTTCTAATATTATTTTTTTCAATTTTAAAAGTTTATATATATATGTAAGATATAATTTTAAAAGTTTGTATACACGTAAGATATAAAATATAACTGTCCTTATTATATAGTGTGCCTTTAAACTTGTTCATTACTGAATTAATTATTAAGTATTACAGCTTTAATTTATCTGTTTAAAATCAATATCGATTTTCCAATATTTCTTTGTTTTATATAATAATATTTTTTTAATCTAAGAGATGCTAGTGTTTTATAATGTTTTTGATAAAAATAAAAAAAATGTTATTCTCTCTATTAGTGTGTGACTCTCTAAAGCTGGCTTTAGATAATGGCTGGCTTTATTAATATGTTTCTCAATTTATGTGCCTATCCATTTAACTCATTTTAAATAAATAATTATTAAAACAGATAATAAATATAAATTAATTGTTTAAGTTAATATTGCATAATTAATTATTGCATTTTATTTATTATTATTATTATTTTAATTATATTTACAACTTCAATATACACTCAGAGCACAACGCTCCAACAAGGTATTAGTACATATTAGGTACAAGCTTAAAATCTCGTAATATTATTAGACTCATATAAATTCCTCTAAGTTATGGTATGTATCTTTCGAAAAATTTTTACTATATTTTAACAGTTAAAAAATATAATATTATCTTTAGTATCATATATATTAATAATTTAATAAAAGAATCTTTTCTTATTTATGTATGTATTGTGCTAATTTTCTTTATGGCTTACTTAAATACAAAGACACACTAATAGGAACAATTACCCTCCTACATATAGATATGTATATACAGAATACTGATTGATAGAATTTAATTTTCACTCTATTATTAACCTTCATATAGATATCTATATTTAATTTCGCATTGTAGATATTTTTTAAATTTAAAAAAAATAGAAATTATATATGTATTATAAAAAAATATCTTCAAAGCGAAATTAAATATAGATATCTATATGAAGATTAATAATAGAGCTTTGTGAAAATTAAATTTTCTCGGCGATTTGATCGATGAGATTATGACCGAATATTTACACTAACACCCATGTTTCATCCGATCTTCTCTTCCAATTTTCATTGTTCGAATAGTAATATTAGGTTTTTTTTGATACTGACAGATAATCGGTCTTAAATAGAGGCGAAATGAAAATTGGAGCAGAGACAAAAGCAAGACCTTTTATCAAGTGCAAGAGCGTTTTAGCAATTTCATTTACATATCTTGCATCTATTGCAAGACCGAAACTCCTTTCTCCTTGAAAAGTCAATTAGGATATTTATGAAACGAACATATAACTCTTCAAGGACAGCGAATTTAATTTTTCAAAAGTGTTTCAATCAGTAAATACGTCTATAAACTTGCAACGATAATTTAATGTCTTCCACGCTGCTTTCAGTCTTCATTTCGCACTTGTGATTGTGCTCTTTATCTCTATTCTTTGATAATAATAAGATGATATTAAGACGTAGGTAATATATCAAAATAATTTCTGCTACAATTTCATAACTTAATAGAAGAATATATATTCACGTGTATATTCCCCATTCGCGCTTGACTGCAATAAATTGCGAACCGCAATAGATATCCGATCTGCGTAAGGAAACATTAAAATTGGCGGAATTCAAGAATCTCACGCGATACATAGATTTAATATTATATTATATACTTGCTTATATATTGATTATTTGCATATATATCTAATAGCTCACTTTGCTGATAGAAACATGAATGATGATTTATCGTTCACTAGAAATATTACCTGAAGAGAAGCGATAGAAAAGCGTTTCAAAATGCGCCATTAATTACGACTGAAAAAAAACTCTAGACTACCGTATTTTTTTTCTAACCTACCAAAAACGTCGAGACCAGATTAAATTCTATCAATCAGCGCGAGCATCGCTTGATGTTTTGTTGCCGCCCGGTATCGATCCCGTGATAATATTAACTCAACTCCAGGAATTCAGGATTTCGAGCTATCGATTTCGTTGAGGTGGAAACTTCACCTCATCAACACAAGAGACTAATTAAACGGCACTTATAGTTCACTTGCCGCATGAATTTGCATTTTATTTAGCTTACACTTTCTTATCATTGTTTAACTTGTCTAATAATATTTTATCGAAGATTAGATGTAGAAAAAGAAGATAAATTTTTTTTTAATCTCGCGATGAGAAGGTCGATAGCGGATTATTTGCGGAAAATATTACGCTGGCACAATTCGGTTATTTAGTGGAACAAGCAGGAACGAACATCTATATCAAATCCGATATGTGCTACGTATCGATTTAATAATAAATGCTAAGATCATCCTAAGCAGGACATGTTGCTGCTGTTATTCAAATCATCATTTATCACGCGTCTCTTGCGTTATCTCAACCTATTAATGCATTTCTATCGCGATATTACACAATATGACGAAAGATGATATTGACACGCTAATTTCGCTTTGGGGACTGATTGTTGCATACGTACAAACGTATAAATGGCCATACGCAGACGGTACTGACTCTATTGTCTGCTAAAATTCCGATATGTCCTTTGAATTTCAGCAATCTCGGCCTTTGATTACAGATCCATTAATATGAATGTTATCACAATCAATTATTATGGGATTGTACAAACTATAAGGCACATATAAAAAGTTGTGAAACTATTTGTTTATTAATATGTATACAAAAAGTTTGCATCAAGATATTTCATTTTACATAAATATCAATTTTTCTGATTTTTTTTTCAATAATTTATAAAAACTTTTAAAAAGACTTTATAAAAGCATTACATGAAACTATCACTATTAATGTACCAATACTTTAGCACATCTCATTAAAAAAATATCAAATAATCGCTAAAATTTAACGAGAATGCTATTTTTATATCAAATTAAGATTTATTTTCATGGTGTAATTCTTTCCTCGAATAATTAAAATTGCCCAAGATAAACTTAATTAATCTCACTTAAATTAAGCAAATTAGTTATCCCATAGGGCATAGCATACCTCCATTTATTCACATTATAAAAATTAATAGAAACATTTTCGTTTTTATATTTCCATTTTGTTGTATAGACTTATCATAATAAATGTATCTTATCATAATAAAGAAAAATCAATTTTGATAATGTTTGCCACAAAAATTTGTTATATTTAAAGCGAATAATTGTCTATACGATATGTATTAGATTTCTCTGAAAATCATTCAAAGCGAAATTCTTTTCCGTCACTTTTGAATTAAACTCTCGAAATTCGGTCATTAGGATTAGATTACGAAACGGATTAGAAATCTCAAACTTCATTCTCGTCATTGTAGCGTAAAAGCACGTAAATACGGCATTAAAGTTTGCGAACTGACGGTTCTTATTGGCTAAAGTTTACCTACCGTTATATCCATGCAAGAAAAGACCCGATATTAGAAATTCCTTATTTAACAATTACTTCATAAATACTTTATTTTAAACAATTCGCCGCAAAGTTACATTATCACTAAATTATTAGAATAATTATTGTTTAATTGTATATCTACAATCTCATATTTTCATTTAAATTCTACTTCGTATATCAATATATGTTTGATTTCAAAAATCTTTTATCAAAGTATGTATTTTATATCGAAGACAAATTATTTTTCGTATTGCATGGTTTAGTTAGCAAATGTTTCATAATAAATGATGTCAGAATGGTAATCGACCAAACATATTTAGCGTACTTAAATTATCCCCGGAAATTACAGCTGAATGGAATATATGCGAATGAAACGTTCGCGCCACGTGATCGACTATATAATTCTGAGCGAAAAAATATCCTATGCTAACGCAGACATCGTTGTCTTTACAATTCTGATGGAAAAAATTGTCATAAAGTCATTTTTTATGTCGATGTTATCCTCCACGACGATTAATGTAGGATCTCCACAGGATCCGCAGGGAATGTGTAACAAATGCCACGCATCCACGTGCTTAATTTCAGGGAAAAAGTTCTTCCCGATAACGTTCATCGGCTCGATCTTCTGGATCGCGGCGTACTCGTATCTGATGGTCTGGTGGGCGAATGTCGCCGGCGACACAGTGGCCATACCGCCGGAAGTGATGGGCCTGACGTTCCTCGCAGCTGGCACCAGCATACCGGACCTCATCACAAGCGTCATCGTGGCGCGAAAGGGATACGGCGACATGGCCGTGTCGAGTTCCGTCGGCAGTAACATCTTCGACGTGACCGTTGGGTGAGCATCCAAATCTCTACTGAAATTCCCGCATCACAACATGACGTTGTCTTGCGTATCGCACAGACTTATATTGCATTTTGTTCCAAAATATTTTTAAAAATTTGATTTGATTTTATTGATCATTTCAGTCACACTTTATTTAATTTTATATACGGGTTGTCCCAAAATTCGCGACTTAAAATAGCAAGAAAATTCTCAAAAAATTAAGTAAAAAAGTTATTTGTAAATTTTTATTTTAAGCAATAATTTTTAGATAATAAAACTAATAGATTTAAAATAAAAATTTAACTAAATAAACTTTTTAGTTACTTTTTAACTTTTTACTAAAAGACTCTTTCTTTTGTCTGTAGTATTTTGTATCGCAA
>NW_012130082.1:1159656-1167490 GCF_000143395.1 Atta cephalotes
TACGTACTACTATATATATATATATATATATATATATTATTATATTATTATATATACTATATATATATATATATATATATATAATAATAATATAATATATATATATATATATATATATATATATATATATATAATAATAATAATAATAATATATANAACTTTTTTTGTACTTTTTAACTTTTCAAAAGCTCTTTCTTTTGCTGTAGTATTTTTGATCGCAAATTTTGAGACACCCTGTATACTACCATTTAATATCTAATGAAATTTTTTTATTGACTACTTTCGTATTAATAGTATTTTATGAATATTCATGTGTGTCATTTATTCTTTCTGTTTTATTTTACATGTATTATTATTTAAAGGTTACAATCTCTTTGTAGTAAAATATTTTTTGATTGGTTACAAAATTGATTTATTATACAAAAATATAAAGTTTTATCTTACTCACAGGAGGAGCTTAAACTAAAATATTTTTAAAAATGTAATCAAAATAAAAAGAGTGATAGGAAATACTTCATTAATATGGTGGAATAAAATTTTATTAAAAAATAATAAAAATACTTATAAAAATACACAATTGGCAAAAAGTTATACTATTATATTTTCATTTTAGAGATATCGCAACAACACATATATTTCTTATTGATTCCGTATGTAAATAGATTTATGATATATTTCTCGATATATCATATTATACGACATATATATACAAAACAGGAACTGCTAGATTCGAAATGGATAAGAAAGAGGGTACTGGGAAGCAAGGATATGAAACGTCATATTGATTTTCCGATGAAATTACAACTTCGAAGAAAAAGTAAAAAAAAGTTTAGTAGAATGTAGATTAGTATTCATAAATTGAATGATGTAATTGAAAGTGCAAGGAAAATGCAAGTATGTGCATACATTCTCGACACGTTTTATATTAACATTTGTTCATAAAGAAAATTATATAACTAAGTGAATAGCACGAATAACAAAAGAGGATACAAATTAAAAAGAAACTTTAATTTATTTCAAACTTTAATATTATTCCGATTTTGCAATTAAAATGTGAACGCTACGATTTTATTCATATGCGAGTTCAATATTTGATTAGTCTTAGTAAAAACAATAGTTTGCAATAGTAAAAACAAATTTTTTTGTTGGATAAGTATTATAACTGCAATAAGTATTACCTTTTTCGTGTAGTCTTAAAATATAACTAATTCTATAATATTAAATGATTAGGCGCGAGGAGATAATAATATTAATGTCGCACGTAAAAATTTTTTCAATCAAAAGATTTTTTCTTATGCCTTGAAAGAGCAAAACAATATAAGATATCAAAATAGTGTGTCGCAACTAAGAAATATAATACATTCTTGAAAGCGTCCATAGCTTTTCCTGTCTTTGAGTTCGAAACCCATTTGCGTTGTACTATATTGAAGGATCGATTAACGAAAAGGGCCAGAAGCCAAAGAGGTCGGGAAACCTATTCGGGAAGGGATATTAATCT
Source organism: Atta cephalotes (assembly GCF_000143395.1). Classification (NCBI taxonomy): domain Eukaryota; kingdom Metazoa; phylum Arthropoda; class Insecta; order Hymenoptera; family Formicidae; genus Atta; species Atta cephalotes. The sequence goes on from NW_012130082.1 coordinate 1,161,155, forward strand.
CAAATTTCAGTAACGTTAATCGTTCGAGCGAAAAGAGGAAAATAGCATGCTGGAATAATATTTACACGGCAAAAAAAAATTGGTTGACTTGCACTGCAAATATCTAGATTTTCAATTTATTAATAGTAAAGGATATTTTGTTTTTTTTTTATGTTTTCTAACTTTGACATTGTTTAAACTAAAAACTAAAAGATTGTTAATTAAATACTCAAATCAATTCTGCCAATTCCCATTTACTTTCGCTTCCGTTCACAATACATGAGAAGCATTTATCGTAATATTGTAATATTCTGCTTACATTGACTAGTGGAAGAAACGATGCTATTGTTATTCATATTGTACATACAGGAATGTATACGCAGTCAATAGTTGGCACAGTATATCGATGCACTGTATTGAATACTGTACTGAATACAATAGTATTTAGCTTCTCTTGAAATATGCAGTTGCTTTAAAAGATGTCTCTCTGATTTGTATCATTAGATATACATATATATATTAGATATACATATATATATAATATATAGTTGGATGTAATTTATCAATACATACATTTTAATACTGTAAATTTAAATTAATTCGAATTAAAAATACTGAATATCTTTACATTTGAAAACTTCAACATCTCTTACACATAATCATTATATTTTTATCTAGAATCATATAAAAATATTTAACTTTATCAATAATTGTTCTTCAATTCTTTAATTGCATCATTACCCTAATACTTCTAAAAATTTAGACGTGATAACACGTAAAATCGCATTTTAAAAAAAACTTTTCCATTCCAGTAATTCAGAAAATTCATATCCATTCCTACAGAACGTTTTACGTTATTCCACAATTTTTCGTTATTAGCGCGCTTGCAACATTTTCTAATATTATTTAATCAAAGCCAACCTTGCTCCTCAAGGAAGTTGATTGACGATAGAAGTGATTATAAGATATCAACGCTAGTGGAGTTCAATAGACGAATCGAACAATATTGGAATTATTGGACTCTCCCGCACATATACGAACACAATGAATTTAATTGTATAACTTATACGTAATACGGTCTGCATTATATCTATATGTCAATATCTTTACACAATTTTATATATATATCTATACACATATATGTATATATTTTTTCTCATAATACACGCTCGGACGTGCGATACGAATCGGAATTTTACTGATGATCGAACGAGGTTAGAAGAGGCGTGCAGAATTGATAGTCGGACTGAGCCCGTCAAGGCATTCTCGCTATTTCACTGCAATCGCATTCGCTAGTCATTCCTCGGCATTATTATATTGTTAGCGCGGGAAATACCGCGAATGCTATTCCAGACATCAAGACTCATTTTCCACGGAAGGTTTTTGAAAATCCTATTCGCAGAATCTCGATTTGTTTTATTACTAAAACCACAAGGTCCTAAGAAAATATTCTTATCTAATAAAAAAACGCGCAATTATTTTGTCGTGGTTGCTTCCATGTCGCATTGCGTGAGTCCGAGTTTTGGACAATTGCCAAAGTTCATTAATTTTCAAGCTCGTTAATTCGATATCTCATATGATTTGCATATTTTGCTTATATTAAAGGCTAAAGATAACGCAGATTTCGATTTCCGGAATAATGTTATTATGACAAGAATCAAATGTAATAAAATTATTTGGGAATTATTTCAAAGCTCAGATTAAATGATCTTTAGTACAAGAGGCAAAAGTATTAGCGATAATAATTATTGCTAGTGAGAAATAATTATTTTTCTTTACTTCGTCTTCATGGCTAACAATAAGATTCAATATTTCGAAACTAATCGCGCATCCCTTTTTATGACACTTGATTTCCTAGCAATCGCACGAGATGAAACATCGATTCATTCTCATTGATGATCAATCATATAAGCCACGCATCCGCTGATTGCCAACTGGCAGACTGCCTGAAAAGGAAGCGGAGAAATATTTCTTCGCATTTGTGTGCGCTGCGTTTATGATTGCACGTCAAACGATATATATCCAAGGCACGTCGACAGCAATGTTACAGACGAATATGAATTATAGATACTATACTTCAAATAATATAGAACACGCAACAATCACCTACACATGTACATATAGGTACATCTGTACTTAATCGATACAGTGGACGATCCAGTCGCACGTGTAGTTATAAAACCGTAATATTCTAATAGAGTTTATAATGCGAAAAATGTGTTCCCAAGAACATTTTATCGAGAGCATGTGCTACATTTCGCAACTTTATCTCGGAAATTATTTCAAATTGAACATTTTGAACTCATATAAACTTTTGTCTTCATCATATCACTTTTCTCATCATTAATTATCTTTTTCTCCTGAATCATTCCTCCTGTGCTTGAGATATATATTAGATCATAAAAATATTAATTTAGGAATTGTTGAATCGTAAGTTGGCAAATTTAATATGACAAATAATGAAAGATTTAAATTTAAAAACTTTTCAAAATTACTACAGTGCAAAAAATATTTGTATAGAGAAAATTTTTATAAAAAAAGATTTTATTTATAGAAAATAAACATTAATTAGCAAGTTTGTACAATGAATACGTTGTTCTAATATAAACAAAAAACCTTTGTATATTCCTAATTTTACAAGTTAAATTTTTCTGTACGAATATTTATTGTTTGTCCAAATAATATCTATAATTTTTCATTTTCGTTTATTTTTAAAATAATATATTTTAATTATTACACATTTTTTTAGGTAAAATTATTTTGAGAAATGTGCAATCTACTTTATTTTTTGTTAAATTGGTGACGTTTACTTTTTAAAAATAAAATTTTTTAAATAGTTATATTCCCAACATATATTTTTTGCACTCATTGGCTATCATCGATAATTAAAATATTAATTACTAATAATTTTCTGTATTGCTGTAAATGTTACAGATCTTTTATTAAAATATACATTCTTGACATTCTAAAATTACATACTCTCTCTTAATTTCTAGGAAATAATGAGAAAAGAATGACAAAGCATAAACGGAATAGTTGTTTAATTATAATCATATCTATATGTCAGTCGGGCAATGAAAATAGGCTCGATTTGTGCTTTGATTGTGCTCACAGGCTTCCGGTTCCATGGCTCCTATACGGTTTAATCTACGGGAAACCCGTGGAGGTGAACTCAGTGGGCATGGTGTGCAGCATAGCGATACTGTTCTGCATGCTGCTGTTCGTGATCATGAGCATCGCCTGCTTCAGATGGAAAATGAACAGGGGCCTCGGCTTCACGATGTTCATCCTCTACTTCGTCTTCGTCGCCGTCTCGCTGATGTTCGAGTACGAGATATTGGTCTGTCCGGTGTAGGGCAGCCAGGACAGCGCAGCCGAGATATTAAAACTCCTCCGGAGAAAGGATACGTCTGCGAAACGGACGCACACTTACGGGTCTCGTCATCATCATCGTCATCGTCGTCGGCGAGTCTTGGCCGACGAGAAAACTCTTCCCCGCGGTCACCGCTTCGAGCCGAGGAGGAAACCGCGCCAGTCATTACCTTCCGCGCGCGCGTGAATGGGATTTGACATTACGAACGGCAATAGTAGCACCATCTCACACCGCCACTATCACCGATCATCGAGTCTCACAGCAATTTCGCATACCAGATTACGAAGCGTTTTGCTCTAGTCGCGAGAGATGTACATATTGTATAAAATCTTGAAATACCTGAAACGAAATACTCGTTACCTTGTTAAGGATTAACCGAGCGCACCACTCCGTTCGAGTGCGCTACTTTATTGTTTAAGCATGGCGAGCGCGTTAGCCGATCGTGCCAAGGACCAAACTATAAGTTTATCTAATCCGTGGAAGGATTTTTTGGCATAAACTTGGCTTTAAGATTCCCTGATCTTCTTCTTTTTCTTCTTCATTTTTTCTTCATTATCCTTCTACTTCTTAATTATTTTTCATTAAGCAACACTGTACGTGAAACAAATTGATCACAGTACTGTTATTAATTTACTTGAAATTATTATGATAAAGATTTACAGAACGCTATCTTATATTCAACAATATTCTATAAGGCTATTTCTAATTATAATCATGGGTACCGTTAGATATCACTTGATTTGTGCATTTATCGAAACATCACGTTTTTCGAGTATATCTATAATAGCAATAATGTTAGACTTAAAACGCGATGTTACCAATAGTATACAAAATGTTACCGTAGGTCTTTTCGTTTGACTCCTTGGCACGCTCACGTCCGAATATTATACATAACGTTATCCTTGAAAGAAGTGACCTGACCGCTCGCCGATTTTTCTCTAAAGCAGGAATTCTCTTCGCCTCTAATATTATAGAATAGCGTTATAACTTCTCTCACTCTGTTGTACTCACGGAATCCAATCTGCGGTGCGGGATTCGGCATTCCATTCTGACGACGAAACAGTGCTCATATATCTCGAATGCCGCCAAGTGCACATTTCAGGCAAGTTATATAATTTTATATATTTTTATTTTTTGTTAACCAAAGTTACTTACGGTATACTATAATATGTACCACAATATACATTATGCAAAAAATTTTTGCCGTAAACACAGAAAATGCTTCAGTGCTTTTTTTTGCGTTTTATATTTTCAATATTTAACAATCATTTTGAAAAATTAAAATGAGAGTATGTTTGACTGTTTAATAAAATAACGTTTTATATTACTTTATTAAATGTTTTACATTAATGATATTACGTGAATAGCTTGATCAAAAAGTTTTCAAATATTGATTCATTAAATTAATGTGATTCAAATACTGGCACTCACGTCTCAAATGAAATGATTGATCGTCGCACCGAATTTTCAGCATATGATCGGAACGGATGTTGTTGTTGATACGTGAATAAGATAGAATAGTGAAAAAATATTAATCGGAAATGCGTTGATCTGTTTGTTATTATATTTCCTTTGCTTTTGTTTTGATAAATCGTTGGCAGATTCGCAGGGAAACGAACTGATTTATTTGAATCAAAAGAAAATGCGTTCATTGTTGCATAGCGTTAAAATTTCATAAAAAATAATCACTTATTTATATCAATTATTCATTTTGAAAAAAGCGCGTTCCCGATCAATTAGCTTCCATCTTTAAATGTTATTACATTTAGGAAATTTATTACTTTATTATTGTTTTTACAAAAAATTATGTATAGTAGAACCTGGGCAAATTTTTTATTGCTGATCAATGTAAAATTAAGTCACGAATACAAAGAAATATCTCGTTCGCGTAAAACATTTAGATCCGATTCCGAACGTATTTTCTCTTAAATATAATGATTATTACTACCGTAACTATAATCTGTAAGCGACATGCAAAAAACAGACTTTCTTAAGCGCATATAGAAAATTATTGCAAATTATATACTCGAATTGGTGCATCATGCAAAGATTTTAAAGGATCACTTAAGGGTATACTCATGTCGCTTGCTGATGCATCTTATGCGCGATCGAATCCTCGTGCGATATTTTCTCTATATAGAACAAGAGATACACTGCAGATATTTGCACGTGAAATGTAACATTATTATGATACGCTCTTATAAAGCGGAAGACAAATGCCGACAAATTGAACAAATTAGACATTACACTTTCCGTGATGTTCTACGTCAGCTTGATACTCTCCGAGCAGTTATTTTTTTGCTAACTTCTTTCAAATTTTCGATATTGCACTATGACACTATACTAAGATACTGTTAGAAAATATGATTATTATTATGGTTATTATATGTACACAGTGAAGATAAACGGGTAATAGAATGAACAAGTTTATATAGGTGTGTATGTGTGTATGAGATGGGAGAGAGACAGAGAAAGGGAATGAGAAAATGAGAGAACGATAAAATTAAAAAGAAAAAAAGAAAAGAAGGAATATAGAAACATGTGTAGTCGAAGCATGAAGTCGGGCGACTTTTAATCCAGATTACAGAATCCATGTTGTATAAAGCATTTGTAACGAATACGTTTTAAGGATATAGAGGTAATAGTTATAATATCGATTATATTACATGATATCGATTATATTACATATACGAGGTGAACAAAATGTTATTATATATATCTGCAGTTTGAGAAAGATACAACCAAAGAAACAATATTACATTTTCGGTAGTCTGAACGCCTAAAAGCGGCCTAGCTTTTTATTAAGCCTACAGCTAATGCAAAAATTGATTCGCGAAGAATATAAAGAAGAAAAAGACCATAATAAAAATACTGTCTACGTTAATCGGTAGAGCGAATTTTTAGATTATCAAAATCACACGTATATATATATATATATATATATATATATATATATATAGAGAGAGAGAGAGAGAGAGAGAGAG
>NW_012130082.1:1167834-1172023 GCF_000143395.1 Atta cephalotes
TCTCTCTCTCTCTCTCTCTCTCTCTCTCTCTCTCTCTCTCTCTCTCTCTCTTCGCGATCCCTTATGGAATATATATCTCTTGGAATATATATCCCTTATGCGACAAAAAGTGTCGGAAACTTCTGCGCCCAGAGACAGGAGAGACTATGATTCCACCAGGAAGAGACTAAAATTGATCGATGATACGAGAATTAATTAACGATATCAAAAAATTAAGAAAAAATATCACGATCATGAAAGATCGTGATAGCAACATCTTTCACATGTGACGAAATTCCACCATGATCTTTCAATTATATACGTTTATTCTTTTACGCGTCACATAACATAATTATGAGCGAGAATGGTTTAACAAAGAATGGTTTAACTACAATGTTAAAACTTTAAAGAGATAATTTGCAGCAACTAACAGAATGTAAACCATTATGATTACGAAAACAAACAATAGCAGTAATCTTAGGAACAATGCGGTCTTCTCGAATGACCACTACTTAAGATAACGATGCCTCTTTTTATGAGCTCTTAGCATTACGCTAAGACAATGCATTTTGTCAACACGGCAATCCTCTCTCTGCTGATTAATTTTAAAAAAAAAAAGAAAGCTCATCATTTTTGTTTTTATGAAATTTCATTTCTCAACTAATGTAACTATTTTGGAATTTTCGCTTAAGTACACAATCTTACATCAAATTTCTAATCAGTGAATAAACTATAACTTGGAAATATTGTAAATGAAAAAAAGAGTTTTTAAAACGTATAAGTTAAGTTATTCTAAAAGTAATAAAAACAAACTTTGAAGACACAATCAGATTTTGTGAATGGAAATCACAATAGATCACAGCAAACGAATAAACTTTAACACAGCAATCTGACAAAAATCGATCGTGTTAACTTGTGAGAGACCGCCCTCGGATTTAGCAACGATCGCCAGTGGAAAACAACGTAAGGTTTCTTCGTGACGATGAACATAAACGGGGAAATTGTTACGAGGAAACGCCGGAGAGTGTAGTACCGAGGCGTTTTACGCCGTTGTGTGCACGAAAAGGATTAGTCTGTCAGTCGGGCGAAACAACGAAGGCGGATTAGCGGTGAATCGCGTGATAAGTCGAAGGTCGGGTCGGAGGGCTCGAAGCGCAGCAGTGTTCGTGTAATTTATGCTTTGTAATATAATATATCGTAGGACAAACATCATCGATGTTGGTAAAGCGAGACAGCTCGTTTTGGTTTCGAGTGTCGAGCATTTTAATTCGAAGGATCAATCAATTTAAATGATACGCGTGTAAAAAATGACTTGCTTGGCAATTAGCTTATTCAAAAAAGACAAGACGAAGAAGTTTCGAATGTCGTGGAATGCCGTTGACTGCCATACTTTGGCGACTCTGAGGATCGGTTGCATATGAAATACGTACTATATTAGTACATCAGAGCGATCAATCTCCAATTCTTACGTTGTCGAATTGTCAGATATATGCACATATATTCGCATAGAGCATGAAGATAGCGAAAAAGAGAGAACTCAAATGGAACAACAGATCATGAATAATGAAATAAATTGTGAATTGATCGAAAAGTGATTTTTAAATCATTTTGGATGCCATGTTGATGATGATTTTTCGACTTTGGAAAAAAGAGAGACAGCAAAAGAGAAAGGTGGGGAGAGAGAAATAGACTTCATTTCTCTCACATGCATGCACGCACATACATGTCTAAATTTTACGTTATGAGACGAAATGAGGTATGTTTGTAAAAGATTAAAATTGTTCCGGTTTATCTAAAAAGTTTGTTAAAATGCAACGCATAAATAAAACTCTTCGTGGAATTCACAGCAAAGAACGAGAATATGGAAACAAGCTCCCACCGATTAGTGTATTCAACCCGAAACAGTATAATCGGTAACCGATAGAGACCTTTATTCTTAATTAAGAGCGTTATAGAAGCTTTCTGGAAATATCTTCTTTTTATATTTACATACGCTTCATTTCCAAACTAATGAAATGGCTTTCGAAACTTTTATTCGCGTAGTAAAAAATAAACTCTTATTGTTAAAATATACACATACATATATATAGAATCCGTTAAACTCTTTTATATTTTTATGTGATTGCAATACGTTGTACTGTTTAAAGTTGATGGTATAGCTGTTACGAATACGGAACCTGTCGGCGCTCATAAGGACGCTCCAAACTAGATTTTAAGCGACGTTAAGGATTTAGTTGATTTCATACTTTGTAACGTAGCTTTCGAGAAACATAGAGGAATTTTTACATCGTAACAAGATCGGTAGATTAGAGCCGGGCACGCGACGACGATCGAAACGATCCTCCAAATTTCGGCGAGTTGTTGCAAAGGCTGAGTGACAAATTCGTTCTCAGCATCGATCGATCATGTTATATTAAAAGTATTAATAGTACTCTTTCGGCCGGATGGCACGATATATGTATAATCGTTATATTCATTACGATGTACTTATGGATATAAAATAACGCGGGATATAGTGGAGAAATTAAAAAAAAGGGACACAAAATGTAAGCTGTAAAGGACCGAACGCTTCGAATATTTTCTTGGCATTGACAAAGCGCGAACGCACATATCAAAGAGAGAAAAATGTTGAATATATGACAACTGATTACTTAGTAGTATTATTAGCAACTTAAGTCTCGTAAGATAATTAGATGAGGCTATACGAGCGTTATAAAAGTTTCTATATAATTACAGATTATATAAATATGTATTATATTATTCGCGAATGACGTGAGCTGGATCGTTGGCCGATTATTGTGTTTACATGTATAGGAACGACGAGATGCTGATTCAGGGCGATCAACATGTTTGGGCATAACGTAAAATTCGGGAATATCTCGTAATTTTTTTCTCATGCTTTTCTTTTTTAATATATATTTCATTATATCGCCCATCTTAAAGCGTCGCATATATAGGGTTGTACCCCCGTCCATCATCGCAGTACTAGATTTACGGGATACGACGCGTAGTTAAATTACGTCTTACAAGATTAATTAGATCACCGCAGAGTGCTAGAAAGACGACAAACGCGAAACGAGGAGAGAAATATAAATATATACACATATACATATAAATATATAAATACGCAATATATATATATATATATATATAAATATGTAAAGTACCTAACGTTGTATACGTTCAAGTCGACGATTCCAAGATGGGACGTTTTTATTATGATAACAATTTCGTTTCTTGATATTCGTAAAATACGTCTTCGACGCGTTACTTAGATCGGGGCCGAGGCATAATCGATCGTTTTATTATGCGTGACGAGCGTACAACGATATTTGGACGATAGGATAGTTAAATTCGCCGCTCGGGCAATTTATGTAAAGATGGAAAAAAAATCATTTTCCCGACTGAGAGACAAGGACCGAACACAAGCGCATCAACGACCACGTTCCAAAGTTCGCGCGGGACAAATCTCAGCTTAAAATTAGAGATCGCTGAATGCGAGTTAATGTAAACGGAACTAAACGCCTGCATAAAGAAAACATAAGTCATAATGGATAAAAAAAGCATCTTTAAAAAAAAAAGAAGCAAGATCGAAAGAAACATGCTAATGTTTAAAAGGGTAGCTGTGGAGTCAGCGTCGAAAGTTGAGGCCGCTTCGTCACTCGTACGTCGAATGCTCGAACATAACGCTTTCGCTTGACACTTCGGAGTCCGATCTCGATGATTCGAATGATCCAACGTCTTTCTGCGTCTCGCGGAAGATAAACGCGAATAGCGGACCGGCTTACGGCGCTGGCGCCAACGAGCACGACACCGTGTGTGCAATAAAAACCGAAATATATAACAATATTAATATCATTATATACAAAATTTTTACGACATATATTACGGATACGAAAGTAAGACAAGTGGCAAAAAAAAAGAGATCAGAAGTTTTAGGATAACAATTACTTGTTGTCTACCATAGCGTCGTAGCGTAAGTAGGGCACTAGTCGTAGCTTGTTTTGATGCGTGTGAAATATGCATGCGAGGGAGTGGCAGCTCGAGAGATTACTCGAAAGAAAGAGCGAGAAAGAGAGAGAGAAAGAGAGAGAGAGAGAGAGAGAGAGAGAGAGAGAGAGAGAGAAGAAGAAGAGGAGACAGTAGGTACGAGACGAAGTACGGAAGACGAACGAAGAGACGATAAGTAGAGTAGGAGTAGAGTACGTAT
>NW_012130082.1:1172043-1230530 GCF_000143395.1 Atta cephalotes
ACTAACGTAAACGGAAGAAACGGTTAACGTTAAACGTTTAACGTAAAGTAAAAAGGTAAAAAGTAAAGAATATATATATATATATATAANNATATATATATATATATATATATATACACACACACACACATATATATATATATATATATATATATATATATATATAGTTATACATATACTTTTAAACGTGTGCCTATGTGCGCACGTGCGTACATGCGCGTGCGTGCGCGTACGCGCGGACAATGCATCTCCTCCAACGCACCTCCTCGCAATCCCCCGTCTCATCCTTTTCTCTCTCCTCCTTCTTCTCCTCTTCCTCCTCCTTTTACGCAACCATCCATCTCTTGCTGCGAGCCCAACTCGTTACACGCACTTGCGCACATATCCATTACGCATTACCGTAGCCATGTTGTGTAGGGATGTCTTAAACGAGTAAGCTACGATTTCTCATGTTACATGTTATGCGAAAAAAAATTCAAAAAAAAATAGAAGAAAAATCGAGCGGAGAAAGGAAATTTTTTGCGAAACGACAAACAATTTCTTCCGGTCAGTTGCAGGATCGTTTGAAGTTTGAGGTAAACACTGAAATACGCGCGGGTGTCTAAACAAACAAACGGGACAACGAGAGAAATGACATAAAATAAATAACAAGAACAAAAAAAAACGCGCGAACTCTGCATTGACGCTATGTGCGATTAAGTCGAATTTTATTCGCCGATTGCGACGCTTTCTCACGATATATTTTCACGATTCAATTCGATTTTCCTTTTTTTCTTTTTTTTCGCGAGAAGAACCACTGCAGTAACGGAACGACTCTTGTTGTAAATCGTTGATATTCGAATTGCTACGATTTGATAAAAGATTCCATATACCAATTTTGAGAATGAAAGCACGAGAAGGAAAAAAATGTCCGTTTAACGCATCGTGGACAAGTAAAGTTTTTAAGTTGATAATTATGAAATAATTGCATGTCTCAAAAAATTGGATTTAACAGAATAATTAATTTTTTATAATTAATAATAATTAATTTTTTAATTTTTTGAATTTATAAATTTGTAAGGTATTGTAAGATATTTGAACTTATTTAAGTTATATATATAATAATAATATGGCAACAACTGTGACAAGTTTATCCAAATTTTGTTTGTATGTTCAGTTAATTATTTTATACTTTGTATTGGTTGTATAAATAATTTTATGAGTGAAACTTTATAACAGTTACAAAGTATAAAGTTTACGTTAATGTGAAATATTATACATGATAAACGCAATTCTGTACCTCAATGCGTTAAAATGCGGTAATGTCGAAATGATGTTTGTTTAAAACTTGTTCCATTTTGCTCGTAATGAGAATTACGCTATTCGCAAGTAATGCTCTTTAGCAATGTATGGCGTACAGCTTGATTCGTACCACTCTTTGCATGCTAACCGCTTATTCCTTCACTTTTGCCATTTGGCAACGTGTTCCTACGGAATTTTGCGGTAGAACAGAATTTCACTTACTTCACATGCCGCTTTCCAAAAGAATATCACGTGTCTTCTTGGCGCGCGACTCCTTTCAAGCGCCGTGACAGTAAGTGGCCTCGAATGGCGAGTACTTCTTGCATAATTAAATCTGATTCTCACGGAGGCGCGCCTCCGTTTATATCATACTTTACCTGGATTTAATGTCACATATCGTGCAACAAAAAATGAAAAGCGATTGAGGAAAAATAAACTGCGTTATACGATAACTCGAGAGTATAAAACAGGCATTTATTTAGAATACTTGTCGAGAGAAGAATTTCCACTATGTATTAATTGTGTAAACTTAAATAACCAGTTACCGATTGTTAAAAGAGACGAGCAACGTTGCGGTAGCGATGTAACTTAAAATCATGCAAACGATTCTTCAAAGTTCCGAAAAAAACAAATTCTCGCTTTAAGCGCCGAATGTAGCCGGCGTGTTTTGACTCTTCAAAACGTCACTTTGATTCGCGAGTATTTGTTGATACACAGTCGACAATAATCAAGTAACAAGTTTACATTCTATATCTACTCCATATTAATTATTAAATAAACTCAACAAAAGCAAAGATTAAAATGTTAATGAACGATCGAGCTCTATACTTGTATCTCGCTCGAATTTATTATAGACATATCGCGATTACACACTTGCGGCATAGATTTCCTGTTCCCGCAATAATCTTCACGGAAATAAAATATCATTTCTACGTTATAGCTTGTTCTTCAGTTTTAACGCGATAATTCGAACACATGGATGAGATACGTTTAGATTCGATAATTAGATTTGATAATTCGGCAGTATTTACGTTAAGACGGAATAATATTTTATGAAGCCCTTTAAAGAGAGAAATGAATTGTGATCATCCAAGAGTTAAAGCTGTCAATATTCTATAAAGTCAGTGCGATTATCGCTCTCTCTCTCACCCTGACTTTGTTGGCAAATTTCACTTTTACTCTGTTAAAATTATTCTTATCGCTGTTGTTGTTGTTGCTATTATTATTATGGTTACATAAATAAAAAAAAGTGACTTCAGAGTTATGAGGATTAAAGTACTAACTACTAAACGCGTTTGAGGATTAAAGTACTTACTACTTCTCAGCTTGAAAGCAAGTGAACGTTATGCGATGACGTTCTAATTAAGGGAGATGTATATGAAGCCGTTGAGCAACAAAAAACGCTGATTCTTTTAATTACATCTCGACATACTCTCGTATCTATAGTTATTTATCTAATTACAATTTGCAAATTAGATCGCAGAGATACGTAAAAATATCGCAATGGACTTACTAAGCGCTCTATCTTTTCTCCATGCTATGTTACGAACTGGTATCGTTATTGCTAATTGTGGTTACGTTATTATATCGATATGCGTATCCACCAGCACGTTAATTACTCGAGGTGATTAAAAGTTCGATCTCAAGCAGAATAACAAGTCACGATGAAAATTGAACACGATGGCGTTAAAATGAATCGTAAAGCATAAATGATTGAAAAGTGACCTTTAGTAATTATTTTGGAATTATTTTGACATCACATTTTAATATCATAATATGACTTGCATTCTGCTTGAGATAGTATCGGATGATGTTCTGCGAATCGATGGTGTGAACAAATCGGAGCACCTTTTCGAGTGCTCGAGAGCCCCGAAGAGTCTCTCACATGTCTTGTTATGCGAGAATGAGAGAGAGGAATAAGAGCGCTCCCTTCCATCGCCATTGTACATACATACGATATATTAATGCATATTATATTGTCATATATAGGACACGCAGGAGTGGGCAAGCGGATATATGTTATTGTTATTAACGAAATTAAGCGCGATAAGTATGTATCTCGTTGCGTTTCAAATGCCTGCGGGACAGGATCGTTAAACGACGAATATTGTCGACAGTTTTCATTTTTCTTCGAGCAACTTCCATCGCTCCCTTTACTGATTACTTGACTGTCCAGGATGTAAACTATTTCCTAGGAGGTGGACTCTTTCTACTTCTCCGTTCCATTTTAAGTTCTGTGCACCGACAGCGAATTTTACCTTTAAGTCTGTCTCTCGTTTAGAAAATCGGACATGACACCTCGAGACAGCGGCGTTCATCATTCAGTCACGGTCGCCCCGCCGTGTTCAATAAATATGAATATACAGCACAAAATCGAGTCGCTGCGCGACGATCCAACTTTCTGAGGCAGCTCCAACTCTTGAGCGGTATCTCTCCGATTATTGAGGAGATATTTCCAACTTTCTGTACGCAAAGACATGTATGTATATGTAGATGTATACGCGAGAAACATCGCGGACGGCGATGATGTTGCATACGCATTTAAAACTCTTCTTATAGCGTTTATTACTTAGTAGATAAGACTAGAGCGACATAGGGAAAAAGCACGAGCGTATTATGTGTCTTACCGAGATGTAAATTTTTATAAGGTTTCAAAACGTAACGGCGGAGGTTGTAGGTCGCAGTTGTAAAATAAAATCCCCGATTCAGACGAGCGATACGACTTAACAGTTAGCCGCTGCCTCGAGTCTAGGAAGGGACAAGTATCTTTGTGACAAGAACAGATTAATATGCTACCGTCGAGCGTAAAAAGAACTGGCCATGATTGCCAGGATGATCGAGGACGAGAGAGAGTGAACATGCGAGCAATCTTCCTTATAGAAAACCAATAATGTAATACTGGTCAATTTAATACTGAAAATTACTTATTTTGAATATTAAAAATATTAAAAGACAACAACTTATTGTTCAAAATAAGTAAATAGTAGCTACTTTCCAGTATTAAATTTCTGTAAGAGATCTCAGACGTGTACGCGACTGATGGATGGATATCTTTCCTGACCGCATTGTCTCTCTCTCTTTTTCTCTCTCTCTCTCTTTCTCTCGCTTTACTTTCGATCAGCAGAGTTCTCGCGAGACAGGCACAGTAGCGAAATAATGCGGGACATAGGACATCGCTGGTTTGTCGATTATTATCGCAAATATAACGCATTATTCCGTACCAAGTACGGCTAGAGCTATCTCGAATAATTTATCATAGGATTAAAAGGAAGAAAAAGAATAAAAAAAAACTATAAAGAGTCAACTGTAACGCGAGTAACGGAGCATGAACGAAGAAAGGCCTGCATCGACGACCATCTGACACCCTTCACACTTGCCGACCCACACCTTCGTCCTCCCATCCCATTCCGATCTTATATTTCCTCCCTTTTCTCCCGAGCACATACCCCACCCTTATATCCTCAAGAACAAACAAACCAACATATTGTAATCTATTGTAGATTGTTGTAGATAAATTATACGGTTTGACCGTACATTGTTACTTTTTGTCGACAATATAAAATACACAGATATATAAGTAATTACCATCGCTATGTCTTCTCGTTATTTTATTATACCTAATGTGATCAGATTTTCGGATCCAAAGCAGAACGAATTTGACAGATGGAGAGAGAATTTATAAATATAAAAATAAAACAGTGGCAATATATTTAAAAAATAATACAATAATTCTCTCTCTCTCTCTCGCTCTCTCTCGCGCACGCGCAAGCACGCACGCACGCACGCACGCACACATTTTGAATATTATATTTGGTAGGACATAGAAACAACCATCTTGAAAGCGAAACATCTGGTCATATTAATTATACCACTCGTATGTCAGTGAAAGCATATATAATATTTGTTTTTTAAAATTTTTATTTCTTCAATATAAAATAAAAATTCGTTATATAACGCATCATAATGGATGCTGCATAGTCAATAACTTTCAGTATGAAAATCGGCATAACGATAATTAAAAAAACAATATATACAGAGCATATTTGATTAATCTCTATTTTACATACAGATTATTTTAAATTAATGAGTAATACTGGGCGTACTAGGCGATCCTACCACATCAATAATCTCCTGTTTAATTTCCGGTTCTGTTTTTGGTAGGAGTGCTGGTGGTATTGTTAGAGTCTAAAATGAGGAAGATATAAGATGAATATAACAATCGATATTACATGAAATTACCATATCCATTATATTTGAAGAATTTGCATTGACAATCACCTTTCCTGGTACTAGCGCTTCGTATTGATGCCTTAAAGATTGTAATTCATAATCGCATGTTGATAACGCACTTCTTAATTCATAATGCAAAACTATATCGCTGCGCAGTTCATTAAATTGCTGACATATTTGCTCCGTCGGTGGTGGATTTAATTCTATAACGTAAATAACAGTTTCCATTTTAATTTTGGATTTCAAAATTTTATAAGCATAGTATGAAGAAATTGAATTATATTCTTTTACCTAAACGCAACTCATTTAGCATTTGTTCAATGCCCTTCATTTTCTTTTGACCGAGACTACTTGGTAATTTGATTCTTTGAGAACGAAGAGTAACGCCGCTATTTTTAAAATCGGGAAATTTAATTCCAGCTGACTCTACTGCCTATAAAAATAATGTAAATGCTTTAATATAAAAGTACTATAGCATATACGAGTATAATTTCACAACATACATGAGATGTATCGGTTTTATTCGGCCTATTCCTAGATGAGCTGCTATTCTTTTTGGAAGATTTTCTTTCACTCTTCCTAGGATCTGCTTGATGATCAGCCGCTGTAATTAATTTCTGTAAATCTTGCGTCTTTCTATCTCTCTCTTTTTTTCTTTGTTCAATCTTGCGCAATTCAGCAAGTAGAGTTTGTTCTTCCTCTACTTGTTCAGGAGTACGTTCAAACAATTTTTTTAACTGTTCCTTTCTGCGCTTCTCATGTTCAGCATCAAAGATATATACTTTGTCAGTATGGGATTTTGCCTTTATCAATGCAGCACATACTTGATAGTACCTGTAAATTTATTTAAAATGATATTCCAGAAAGCATATCCAAACCAATAAATTATAAATATAAATATACATCCTTGCCTCTCTTTTAAGTCTTCTACGGATCTAGCAGGGAACTTGGCGCGATCCCATCTATCTCTGATGATAATAAACCTAAGATCAAATCTTCTGCACAAATCAAACAAATGATCAGTCTCCGCTCGTGTCCAGCCATTGGTCACTAAGTGTTGTACATATTCAGTATTTGTATATGTAGGGATAGGAACTTTTTTATTGAACTTTGCAAAGGGATACTCTTTTCCAGCATCAGCAACACGACGCCAGTGATGAAAAATCGCGCCGTCTGTACGTGCTGGATTGGTAAATGGTGCCCATTTCCATGGTCTGACTTTCTTCATACCAAGTTTGGCTCTCACCTGCTTGTATCCCTTCGCGGTGTCGGTTGGGAACAGAGGCGGTACGTCGTTATTGTCCTTACAAAGGAGGGCAAACACTTCACGGTGCATACCTTCAGGACGTTTTGGCATTTTGTTGTAATCATATCGTTTGCGATTCTTTTTGTCACTGCCCAATATTGACTCTTTCGTCAGTTCCGTAGTCGTTGGTACCTCAATATCCAGAATATCGCGTACGTCTGCCATCGTGACAGCTACTAATATTTTTTTCGTAAAGATATTTTTTTTGGAGTAATTTCCGGTTGATGAATAATAATTGCCTTCAACCTTGAAGTTATATGACGATATGAAAGATACGAAAAAACTTCATGCGTTTTGAGGTTAAGTTTCTATTTTAAGGTTAACTTGTTTACTTATTGTCAGTAAACTACTTCACTAAGCACATATTACTTATTGATTAAAATAAAGAAATCAAAAAGGAAAGATTACTACAAAAGCTACAAATTACACTCAATTATACAAATAAAATACATTGTATACTTTAGATTTTATGTAGAAAAACACCTATGTTTATCTGCAATAAATAGATCAACTGAGATGAAGAACATGTGAGCAAAACATACACCAGCGCACCAACGTCCATTTCAGCAATATATATAGAGTGTTTCATCACAATCAAGTTATTTACTGCCGATAAAGTAAATGGCATATTTGTCGATTATCTATAATTGCGCTAATTTCTTCTAATTCAACAAAACTCAAAGCGCATTGCAATTTCAAAAACTTCATTTATTATAAATTATTTTATAGTAATATAAACAAATTAACATGCGACTATTATGTCATCAAACATAGTCACATTTCCAGCAAACAAGCTGACTTAGCTGACATCATTTTTACATCAGCTTGTTTGCAGAGTTCGTGTCAATTCGTAAGTACGGCTATAATTGTAATTTATTATGTTAGGTGTTTATGAATGCTTATATAACACTAAGTATATTTACATATAGATACAATGGAAACTTGCCAGAGAACCATCAGAGTGCCACCCAGGAATCTTTGTTTATCGAATGTTAAACAAGACTGACATAATATTCGGAAAGCACTCTTAATAGAAATCTAAATACACTTCTGGAGGTTGATTGTGTATCTTGAAATGAAGTGAAAATTTCCAAAGTGAGGAAATTGTGTTAACCAGTATGTGTATAAATATTCTACTAAATTTTTATTTTCATAATTTTTACCTCATTTCAAGACAATCAACACTACAATCGACACTCTGAAAATATTACAAAGATGTCATTCAGATATCATATAAAGATGTTCTCATATCATGTCTCATAAACATCCTTACATCTCCTTTTTGGATGTGTATCATCTGAAGATCCAAACAATATATATGTCTGAAAGATACATACATTATAAAGATATTTCTTGGGATATATGTCTAAAAGATATATCTAAAAGTGTCATAAAGATGTTGATTTCATTATATTGACTTTGTGAATTGTATCTGAATTGTATCATTAAATGTATATATCGTTACTTACTTAAACATTTCCACTCATATCATAATATTACCTCATTATACGATGAACTTCATAAATTTACATTATAAATATTACTTCATAAGAAAAATACTTAATATACAAATTTTTATTGAGGTTGCATGATATCAATACTTTGAGGAGCAGTAACATCTAGTAAGTTTATAGTATTAGGCGATCGATAATTTGTGGAATGTGATGAGACAGATCTATGATCTGATTTCTTTTCTAAACTAAAAAATTTGCAGCTTACAATATACCAAAAGCTTTGTACGACGTTTTTAACCAAGCCTGCAAATTTACATAATTCAATAATTCTTTGTATTATTCTCATTAAAAAATTCATTGTTTGCAAATACTTACCACTTGTAACAAAAATACCACCTACAGTGGCACATAATTTCACTAAAAACTGAAAAACTGTATCACGTTCTTGTGTCACTTTGATCTTGAGTGCACTCATGTCATATTTGAAAAAAATTCCAGGTATTCCATGAGATCCTTTATGATGATCAATTGGCCTCTGATGATCTTTGACACTATATTGGTATGTCTTAGATGTTGTTAATAACGTCCTAATATCTGTAGGGACAACTTCAACAAAATATTGATAAAGCATCATATCTGAAAGAAAAATTATCTATTAAATTTAAAATATCATGGCTTGTTTCTAACATCTTACAAGATAAAACAAACTTACTATTATCTGCGATCTTCTCATCACCTTCAAGAGGATG
Source organism: Atta cephalotes (assembly GCF_000143395.1). Lineage (NCBI taxonomy): Eukaryota > Metazoa > Arthropoda > Insecta > Hymenoptera > Formicidae > Atta > Atta cephalotes. The sequence continues at coordinate 1,181,064 of NW_012130082.1, forward strand.
CACAATTCCTGGACTAGGTCCACCAAAAGAAAATTTATTGATTCTGTGAGTAAAATTATAATCTCGATCCGTCATAAATGCAGAAATATGTATATGACCATGTGGCACAGACAATGATTTTCCTGCAGTTATATGAAAATTACCTGCTACTTTATTAATATTCAGACTACCATGAACACGGCAGGCATTTGGTGCATAATCTGGTACATATGATCTAAATGGTATAAATGATTGTGTTCATAAATTATAATACATCTACAATTTTCAACAAAGATCATAGAATCACAAATAATTAAGTTAATTCGCACATACCGCTTTGGCATTTCACTGTACAGAGTAACCTGATTGGATTTCCAAAGCAATTCATGAATAGCATGATATTCTTCTCTTAAATAAGAATTCATATGCTTCAAAGCTTCAAAATGTGTCCTTTGTTCTTGCGTTAATTCCCACCATGTATCCTCTTCAGTCAAAGAATCAAAATCTATCATATGTTGATTTGTAGAATCTAAAACATCAGCACCGATACGACCACAAGGCATTGCTACTGTTACATCAATATTGATTTGGAGTTTTGCATCAATGTCAGTATCTGGCTCAAATGTGAATTGTAATCTACTATCAAGATAATAACTTGTTTCAGCTATTACCAAATACATGATAGTAAGAACTGTAAAAATGGAAACTGAAACAGAACCAGATTAAGTCGATCAAAATGAGCAAAGAGCATAGTTAAGGACATATAAATATATATAAATTAAAATATATATAAATATATATAAATATATATAAATTAAACAACATATAAATATTAAACAATACATAAGTATGTATATCATCCTCAACATAAGGAATTTAGTAATAATTATTAACTCACATGTTCCTCCAACTGCAGTTTTGTCAACATATACCTCAGGAACTTTTGGGAACGCATCCAGTTCCTTAACGGTCTTAACATTAACGTGTCGTCGCCTCAACATTTTTACAACTTACTTGCAAATATCCACAAACTATTTAATATTACAACTAACCTATAAATAAGTATTTACTACGCTTAGAAAATAATCCAGACCTATGTACAAGTTCGATGTTTACCTTTAGTACTGTATTTATCACCATATTCACTACTCTCTAAATTTTAGTTAAATAAAAGGAAGCAATATTTTGTACATTTCTTGACACGTGGGTATTATCATATGTACCGTATATAATTTTAACATGTCTACACGAGAAATATGACATCCGAGACTAGCCAATATATGCTAAAGTCACTACAAAAATATTAAGCGACGATTTTGCATATAGAAAGATGGCGCCACAATATACTTATATCGTGACTTCAATCATTCTGCTAATGTACATATATTAAATATTTTAAATATTTTACGGCATTTTGGAAATTCGAACAGAGAATATTATGAAACCTATGCGTTTGAACTATCTAAATATTCAACTAAATAATTGTCAATATTTATATTTTTTCCAAAGCGCCGGTTAGACGAAAATGTCAATTTGCCATTTATAAATTTCAACATTTTTTTTAAACTAATTCTCAGTTATCAAATTCAATTTTTGATCACAAAAATTCATAAAGGATACCATAAAAGATCCACAAAAATCAAACATCGTATAAGAACATGAATTGTCAATGTTTTTTTTCAACGTAAAGAAATTGGTAATCCTAATTTTTTATAATAGGCCCTAATTAGTGTTATATGAACTTTGGTTCTAACAAGTTTATGAATCATATATGGTTGTAATAATTTCAAAACTTCATTTCTTACGCAACATAAATATTTTTAAATTAAAGAATACAAACTATAAAAACAAACACGTAAATTTATATTCTAAGAATATTCGAACCAAGAGAACATCAAACGTATAAATAAAATTTGTGGCCCTGATAAGGGCCGTTGATCTTGAGAGGAATGATTCACTTGGAACTAGTGTACTTGGTGACAGCCTTGGTGCCTTCACTCACGGCGTGCTTCGCCAATTCTCCGGGCAGCAGCAGCCTTACGGCAGTTTGAATCTCTCGAGAGGTGATCGTCGAGCGTTTGTTGTAATGAGCCAAACGCGATGCTTCAGCAGCGATACGCTCAAAAACATCATTGACAAAGCTATTCATTATGCTCATAGCTTTGCTAGAGATTCCAGTGTCTGGATGGACTTGCTTCAGTACTTTATAGATGTAAATAGCATAGCTCTCCTTCCTCTTCCTCTTTTTCTTCTTATCGGTTTTGCTGATATTCTTCTGAGCTTTTCCAGCCTTCTTCACCGCTTTGCCGCTTGCTTTCGGTGGCATGATTCAAGTCTTTTCACAGCGCCGTACAAACAATCGCTGAGACGGAACTTCGAAAAGTGACGGCAACGGGCACCGTGTGTTCTATATATACAGTAAAGCGACAGTGGTAGCGCACCAATCGCATGACGCGACCCAACTAGTCGTCACGCGCTCGTATCCGATTGGACGCGCGTAACCATCGCAATACAGTATAAATACTCGTCGAGAACCAGCTAAAGCAACACTCCGAGTGGAAACGTCGTACGATTCGTGACATCTTGTGACCTCTCGTTCTTCGCCAACTACAACCATGTCAGGCCGTGGCAAAGGTGGTAAAGCTAAGGGAAAGGCGAAGTCTCGCTCTAATCGTGCTGGACTTCAGTTCCCCGTTGGTCGTATTCACAGACTTTTGCGAAAAGGAAATTACGCTGAGCGCGTCGGCGCTGGTGCTCCGGTCTATCTAGCTGCAGTGATGGAATACCTTGCTGCTGAAGTATTGGAATTGGCGGGAAATGCCGCTCGCGACAACAAGAAGACCAGAATCATTCCTAGACATCTCCAACTAGCCATTCGCAATGACGAGGAATTGAATAAGTTGCTCTCTGGTGTTACCATCGCTCAGGGTGGTGTACTGCCGAATATTCAAGCAGTCTTACTGCCAAAGAAAACTGAGAAAAAAGCTTAACTGCAGCAATTCCAAACGGCCCTTTTTAGGGCCATCAATTTCTTCATATACGACGAATATCTCATTTGCAATTCTACAATCTATTACCTTTATTTAATTTTTACAATTTAATACTTTTAATCTTTAATTAGTTAATATAAATTTTTATTAAAAATATGTATTGTATTATCTTTTAATCATTTAATTTCTTACATTAATGTTACATAAAATTAATTTAATTACTAATTAATTTAAAATATCGAATATATTCAAATATAATCCAAATTATTTACACGTCACATATAGGCTTACCACTGTCACTATTTTCGCTTTACTCATTACCTATTTTGAAGAAAGCTCACTTTTGCTTATTTTTTCAATAAAACACTTCATTTTTTTCTGATAAAATTGTATTATTTCTGTGTTTGCTATAATTTCTGTCTAACAAGTTGCACATTTTTTTAAATTTTTGCTGCGTTTTTATTCCTTTTCTGTGAATAGATTTGAATAATTTGAATCTGCCATATATGTGGTGGCAGGATTTTTTTATCTCATTATTAGTTAAGAAAGATTTTCATTTAAGCATTTCATTATAATTTACAGTTACTCCAATTCACATAAATTAAATTAATTTATTGAGCGCTAGTCATGAAAAGTATTGTCATGTTGTCATATGTACTTGTGCCATGGTAATAACTTTATCAGTATGAAAATGTGATATTGTACAAATGCAAAAACTCATATACCAAATAATATTGGATTGGAGAAAAAATTCTTTATTCAGTTCAAAATTATATACAAAATATATTACGAAATTTTGACTAGCTGACATGAAAATTTAATTTTTTTTTAAATTCATTTTAAAAATGTTTCTACGACTTTTTGTTACCACGCGGATTATAAAAGAGCATTCTGATTTTGATTGCTCATAACTCCGTTAAAAATCATGGTATCGTTTAATTAATAAAATAGACTTAAAGCTGAAACTTTGCTCCATAATATAATATCATGTTTTAAATATCACGCTTTTTTAAATGTAAAATATATGGAAATTTGAGTTATAAAAATGTGATGTTACTATTATTATGATCATTGCGCAATAATTATAAGGACATTAATATCATATTTTTAGCTCAAATTTATATGTATGTTCTATTTTTTTTATAATAGCAATTATACCACTCAATAGAGCAACGTTTCAGCTTTAAGAATTTGTTTTTTCTAATTGCAACATTGATATGATGATTTTTAATGATAGCAATCAAAGTGAGAATGTTCCTTTTTATTTAACTCGCGAATAACGCAAGAACAAAAAATCGTAAAAACATTTTTAAAAAATGATTTTGTAAGAAAAACTCCAAACTTTCACAATATAGATAGTTGAAAATTTACGTAATTTTGTTTTTTTTTCGATACGTGATAGACTTACAAAGTGAGAAGAAACATTTCCCTTTTTTTTAGCTCGTAGTTTTCTATATATAAAAATTACAAAATTCATCAGTCACCATTCAAAAGTAGAGATTTCATGCTTTAAAATCTTTTCTTTTTTTTTATTTAAATTTTGTTCGTTTTTAACGAAGATATTGTATATATCATTTTTGAGTTAACAAAATAGAACCGCAGAACTTTTCCTCCAATATTAAGGGAAAATTATGCTATAAAGTTTTAAATATGTCTAATTTTATTGATTTTATATATATATACACATATAATCGTTTTTTAAATTAAAAAATGTCTTTAGATTTAATGGAATTTTAAATAATGAAGATATCACTGTCAGAATAATATGTTCAAAATAAAGTGCTAATCCTTAGATACTATTCTATACAATTTTAATCAAGCCTAAAACAAATTAGCTTATTGGTCAGTGTTTAAAAAATCCACTTTTCTCTCACCATTTCGAATACAAAACTCATTATTCTCACTTTTTTGGGAGCACTGAGCCTGCACACGCATTTTATAATTTCAAAAGTGATCTACATCATAAAAACAAACTATTTTAGTATTAAAACATTTTATTTATAGACGTAGATTTATATACACTACATAAAATTATCAATCCCTTGATAAATATCAAATGTGTAATACTGGTTGGAGATATTTAATGACTACAAAAAATATATTTACTATCATTAATATATTTCAAAAAGAAAATCATATAAACAGACAATTGGGAATTGGCGCTTTTGGGAATAGACGATGCGCAGTTTTTGTTTCTTTAAATTATTTATATATTCATTACTTGTATACATGTTTCAGCTAATCTTTTAGCCTTCCTCAGCAAAATTATAATATATGTTACAACACGTTAGTTATCCATGAATCATATAAAAGTCATTATATGTTGAAGTAACAGTTGATATCATTGTGTGGTAACATTCCTCCATTTCAGAATAAAAATTCCCAGTTTAAAAGCTGGATGATGTGTGATTGAAAATCTAATTAATTATAAATAATAATTAAGCTAAAAACATTTTTATGTCAAGAAAGACTTACCCCACAATAATGAAACTGACGATTATATTGGTCAATTATTACAATAATAAAATAAATAGTAATAATAGAATAAGTTATAATATAGAATAGAATAGAATAGAATTTATTACGCTTCAGCGTATTTACAAGGAGACTTGGTTTACATAAAATTCTTAACTCATTCATACATCCATACCTCGTCCGCAAGCTATCGCACATATATTATTATAAAAATTTTTTAATTTTGCTTATCCCTTTACTTCCCTTCATTTCTCTACTTTTCTAGTTAAACTCTCTATCTTCGCTTCTTTACTTACATTATTTCATTTTATTTCTTTTCGCTTTATCCGCTTTTTTCTCATAATTATATCTAATGTATTTTCGTTCAATACCCGTATACATACGTTATCTCTACATCACAGACTTATCACAGACTCATCGTGAATAAATTAATAGTTAAAGATATAAAATTCTCAGCGTAATCAATAATAAAATTGTATTAAAGTTGAATAAAAATGTTAATATAATTCAACAAATTGTCAAATGTGTCACTGATTAACAAGAAACGACAAAGATCAGTGTAAGTCAGAGCAGTATCGATATTCAATTTTGAGGGATTGATTGAATCGAGATACTGGTTTTTCAGCTATCTGTCTCAGCCTGCTAGCCTGAGGATATACTGACTGTATCTCTGCTGAACCGTCTTTTTAGAGAATATAGTGGAGGCCTTACAACCTTTCAACATTGGACCTCCCTCTAATTTAGAGGGGAATCGGACGAAGCTGCCTTAAATGAGATTAGAAGATAACCTTGACGATGAATGTGCATCCACATCTGACAAAGTTTTAAAGATACACAAGACTACACCTGGGATTAGCCAAGATACGATACCATTAAGAAACAGATTTCAATGTTTAGTCAACACTGTAAAGTTGCATGCTCCTTCGCATGATCATCTGACGATTTGCACGTAAATAGAGATAATTTTAATCTGTCTTCTACTAATACTAATAACGCTTCTCGGAAATCACCTCCAATATATTTAGCTTCCAAGATAAATGATTTTATCAGCTTTTCAAATCAGATTAAAGACAATGTAGATGATAAATTTTACATCAAATACCTAGGAAATCAAATTAAAATACAATTTTATAAAACAAGTGATTTCTTAGAGTTTAAGAAAATGGCTATTTCAAATAAATTTTTATTTCATACATATTTTCTGCTGGACGACAAAACAATAACAGTAACAGGACTTCCTAATTTATCTAATTTAGATACCAAGCTATTACAAGAACCTGAAATAAATGTAATCACTTTACATAAATGTAAATAACTGTACATATTTAAACTCTGCCGATAGCTTGTATGCTACATTAAAAATCAATCTAAGCGCTAAATATTCATTGGCACAACGAAAGGAAAATCAAATTTTTATTTCATTCACGAATCTATTGGGAAAAATTTATTAATAACAGAATTACTTTACAATATTACCGATGTCAGGCCTTCGGACATATATCTTCAAATTATTTTAAAAAACCGAGATGTGTGAAATACGGACTCTCATATCTGAGTATAAAAAAATAGAGCCAGCCAAATGTTGTAACTGTGCGGGAGATGATCCGGCGAGTTTCTTACAGTACCCTTCATATTTAAAATTTATAGACAAGAAAAAAGCTATTGGAAATTTATCAGCACATAAAAGAACTACACATAGATGTGATGTCATTGATCAGCCTAAGAAAACTAGTGACACTTGCCGGCAAAATCCGGAGTTGAGTTCTACTACCCATTTTCCGCTTTTACGGGTAGTTATAGAGCCTAATATAAATTCTGAATATGAGCATCGTTCATACGCTGAAATAATAAGCGAAATTCTAGTTTTAATAATAATAAGGATAACTTGATGAATAATTTTAAAGATCTTAATAGTTTAGCTACTAAATTTAGAAGACTAAAGAGCTTTATAAACATTCTGAGAATGCTTGCAGCTGTACGTATATTGAATGGCAGATTAGCCAAATGTGTAAACGGTATCAAGCGTCTTCAGGCGTTCATGGAGATGGCGGAACAATTAGTATAATGCTTAGAATAGATAAATTACGTATATGTTTTAAATGCTACCAACATTAACAATAAATACATGGAATTCAATTATTTCCTTGAAAAATGCGAAGATATTGCCTTGGTAACGGAAATTTGGAAACTTGGCTGGTATCATCAATTCGTATAAACTTTGCTGGATATAATTATTAGAGAGGACTCGGAGTGCCAAGGGTAGAGTTGCGATAATCATTCGAGATAATCTAAGGTTTAATTTGTTACCTGCTATCAGTATTCAGGATTGTGAAATTATTGTTATTAAGATTTTGTTTGGATCTCGCTTTGAGGGTTATATATATTCCTCCTAAGGCAAATTTTAATTTTAATTCACTCGATGAGGTTTTCTTTAAGCATTCCAGGGTGATGATCGAGAGGGAGTTCAATACACTGCACCGCTCGTAAAACAATTTCTATAATAACCATAGAGGAATAAACATGCTTCACTAGATAAATATAAATCATTTATCCACTATACATAGTAATTTTTACTCACATATAATGTGAGTAAAAAGGCCTACAAACATAGATCTATTTATGATAAAAAAATCTTCCATATAATTACAATTGTTTCACGGTGCATGAGCTTTCCTCCAATCATCTTTCAATTATGTTGGACATGGAGATAACGAAGATTCATTTGCTCCAAAACAATTTCCTTAGATGAAAAAAGTTCTATCAAATGATCGACAAATGGTCCATAATGTATGACTTCTCTTCTGTAACAATTCTTGTATAGAAAGACTTCAGTCCTTCTTGAAGAGAGTTTACAAGCAGTCCATTACTTTTAAAACTTGTAATAAAACTTGTAATAAAAAATTTTTAAATGCCGAATCGGAGAATATTATCAAGTTAAATATATTGATTCGACTTAGAAATCATTTTAAAAGAAAATATCAGTGTACATTGATCGTTATAAATTTTTTCGTAATTTGTTTAATAAACTTATTAATGATCATTTGCGGGTTTTACGAGATAAGAGTTGGGCAAAAATACTGAGTAGACTACAAACCAGAGATAACTCGCTCTGGTCGACTCTAAAATCTTTTAAAAAAAAACCGAGTTCCAATACCTCCATTTACCTTAAACGATGACTCGTATCTCCACGAAGCCGATCATAAGGCACAAGCCTTGGCAGATATATTAGGTGTGGGAAAAAGTCCAAGGTGTTTTTCCCGTTACATCTAATGGGAAAAACGCCACGAACTTTTTCCCACACCTAATATTTCACGCTGTTTATCAATAAACTTCTACTTTGATTTCCCTTCACAATAATAAAGTTATTGAATTTATACAATATTTAAATGCAGTTACTCCTGAAATAGATTATAATTTCCTATCTCCGAAATTAATTGGTAATATTATTTGATTTTTTCCAGCAATAAGGTGCCGGGTCCTGATAAAATCACAATTTTAATGCTTAAAAGAAGTTCATTCAAAATTATTATTCAAATATACTATTGTATATTATTCGTTTCTCAATTTCTTTTTATTATTTTCCAATTTCTTGATGTTGTGCCGAAGTCTTAGCGTTTCTGAAATCTGGCAAAAATTTCATCCGCAAGCTATAGGCCTATAAATCTACTTAGCATGTTGAGCAAAGTTTATGAAAAGGTTTTACATAATCGTATCAATATCTTACTATAAAATAATAATATTGTAATTAATGAACAATTCGGATTTAAACCCAAGCATTCCATCCAAGCTCAGTTGTTATGTGTGTCTGAGTATTTCAGCATATAGATGAACTTGAATCGCAGCTCCGCCATGATTTTGCTTGATTTGCAAAAAGAAATTTGATTCGTGTGGCACGACAGGCTATATATATAAATTACATGTTATGCATTTTCTAAAATACTTAAATTATCAATTCCAAAATACTAAATTAAAATAATTAGATGTTATTTAACTACAAGAATCTTCTATGTAAACTTTGATGGCGGACATTCCACGCAACATCCAGTGAATGCTGGAGTTCCTCAGGACAAGACAATCATCTTTGAGAGACTGCCAAATCTTCCAAATCTTGAGACCAGAATTACGGAAGAATTAAAATCATTAGATATCAATATTAACAATTGCATGTATCTAAATACTGCGGAAAGCATATATGTCACTCTCAAATTAACTTGGGCGCTAAGTACACTATGGCACAGCTGAGAAAGCTTAAGTATCTTTTCTATTCACATATATTGGGAGAAATATATCAATAATAAAACTATACTGCAATATTATCAATGTCAAGCCTTCGGATATGTCTTCTTTCTGTTTTAAGCGACCTCGCTGCGTAAAATGCCGACTTTTCCATCTGAGTGTAAGAAGAAGTCGAACGAACTAGCTAAATGTTGCAATTATTCAGGAGAATATCTAATTAGTTTTTTCTAATGTTCTTCATATCTGCGCATTGAAAAGAAGAAAAACTATTCCAATCTCTTGGATGTTAAAAAGGTGCTGCCGAGGAGAGGCAACTGATCATCCACCAAGAATCTCGCAGAAATTTTCACAGCAAATATCGGAATTAAACTCTACAACGCATTTTTCGCCTATGAACGGCATGCCAGGTGGGTCCATGACGAATTCAGAAAATAAGCATGGTTTTTGCACATACGCTGTGTGCGTATGTTGTGAGCTGTTTGCGGAGTTCCGATAGTAGACATAATGATCAAGACTCAACTCCTCAAAACCATGTTAATGACTTGCATGATTTCGCAGCGGAGTTTCATAGACTGAGAAGCCTTATAAATATACAGTCGAACATACAGTCTCTGATAATTTATTTGTTACCACAAGTTCACTACATCCTGATAAGGCTTATTAAAGTTAAGTCATAGAATCTGGAAATTATATGTGAATAACCAAAGAGGACTAATTGATTAAATTTTAATAGATAATTTTTCAAGAATATAATAAGATAATATATCTTTTCTTTGAAGATTTTACTAAAAAAGATAACTTGTTGTTAATATTATCATTTGAATTATTCGTACTAGTTATAACGCGAGACGTCAAATTCTTTATATTGTGTTGCGATAATGTATTATATGCGTAATTCTGAATTTATAATTTTGTAATACTGAAGATAATCTAATTTAAAATCGAAACATTTATTTTTCTAATTATACATATATGATTAAAATACAAAATATTAACAAAATATTAAATATCTTACGTTGTGTATGCCGTTAAGAGAGCTTTCTCTTATAGATATTCCTTATAGATATAATAGTAGCCTTGCGTAGTTCTAATAATAAACTGGCTAGTTGTAAAACCGGCATGAGGGGGGGGGGCTTGCAGAGGCGGCGGAAGATTAGATTATGCTTGGTCTAAATAACCTCAAAATTTGTTCATGGAACCAATATCAACAAAAATTTGAAGTTTAATTACTTCATGAATAAATGCGATATCGCTTTGGTTACTTAGGAAACTTAGTTGGTTCCTTCAATTCAATTGAGCTTTTCAGGTTATAATATTATTAAAGGAGATTTCCTCCATATGACTAGTGGAGTTGCGATTTTTATTCGCAGCAATATAAAATTCAATATTTTATTCAGAATAGACATTCCAGACTGTGAAATACTATTAAGGTATTTGTCGGTCTTGATCTCATACTGATCCAGTCCCAGATACACTCCTATCACTGTTTTACATTCGATCTCGGACATAGAATCAATTGACATAGTCATATTTCACATATGATATCTAAAACATATAGTGATCAGCATCGAAATAATTCGCAATGTGTGAAATTATGAGTTAAAGGACCTTCCTTTCCGTGTAAAATGTCGTTTGCCAAAATCATTTATTCCGCAGCCTCCGTAGTGCCGGCTTGATGCTGCTTTTTAGTAGTTGCTTTACTTCAAACTGCTTAGTGGATTAGCATGCCTGTTCTTGATGAATTCACTTGGTATGTACTATCATTGCTTTCTATTACATGTTTTGAGATTTTTTGTAAATTTTCCTTTTGCTTCACTCTTGAAAGGAAACATTGCTTCAAAGACTCTTTCTGTTATCAATAAACTTATCTGTTCGATGTTATACAGATTGCAGGATTTACTCCTGAGTACTGTCATAACCAAATACTGGAAGATATAAAAAAAAAACAATTACATTATTATCATATACTGTTTAGTAAGTTTAATTAATATCATTGTTATAAAAATAAACGTAAATTTTTACCTCTTTTTCTTTTCATTGTGATATCTTGAAAAGATGTTTGTTGAATATTCTTAAATATTCTTTGCAAATGCCGTCATCAGTATTGCCATAATTTTAAAGACGTGGGCGTCGAATATGATTGTTCTTCCTATTCTCTAATTAATACTGTATCTTCAGTACTATGAGGATGATTCTATATATAAAGACAAAAGACGAACATAAAATTCAATATTATAATAACATTGTATTTATTATATAATAATATTACAAATCCATCAAACTTTATTTTATTATGCAAGTAAGAGTATTAAGTAATTTAGATGTCAAATGATAGATGATATTAATATTCTTACCAAGAAATTCCAGTTCTGATGATGTTGCTATTGCGGTGCCAGGTGCTGTGTTTGTTGTTAGATGACAAAATAGCACTACTTGTTCTATTTAATCGTAGTGGTGCGTTTATTAATTTCCATCATTTCTTCATCAATTCAGAATGAGCGATACCAGTATGGTAATACAAACATCGATCGTCATAACTAATAGCCCATGCCTTCATAATATAAAAATAAAATGAGATAGCTATAAAAGTGCAATTTTCTATTTTCTTTGCGATTAAGAATTAATTGACATCATTACTTGATTATTATAATAGTGAATATTAATGCATTTTGTTTAATATTTTAAACCATTGGCTAATTGTTCTCAAATACCGATTTTTACCTTGAATGTCTTTTTGAAACGCTTCATCATCATGCACTATAGAGCTCATACAGTATTAATACTGATACTAATTTGTATCACTCTAAAGTCTTTCTGCGATGATGCTATTTTCGATTAATTTTCACCTTTAATTTATACGATTTTATCAAAATACTCGAATATTTTAATGTAACTACAGTGTCTCTTGTACTTATTAAATACTTATTGGATTTCTTGTCTTTCTTCTTCTTATATTAATAGCTCCCGCCTCTTAAAATTATAAACAGAGATTAGATCACGTTCAAAGTACATAAAAACAAAAAGGTGGTTCAGATGATCAATGCCCGCGAAAATGACAAGTTCGCACGTCGTTCGAACATGCGTCAGGACGAACGGACGAGTCCAAAATCACGGGACAGCTACATGTTTTTATCAAGTTTTATCAAGGCAGTCTAAGTCGGCAACATAAAAAAACACACAAGATAAAAGCATCCGAGCTGAAACAAAAGAACCGAGCGTCGGATGAGTGGTTCCTCAGAACTGTCATATCCATATGAAATACACGAATTAATACTTTGCCTACCATAAGTACAACCTAAACTAGTTCTACTGATATTCCACCATTAATTTGACATATTCGTAGCTATTCGCCAATTTGATAGAGCTCCATCTTTGTCCCTCAGAATAGGTTGTACTTGTTCCAACAGGAACGTGTATTAAATAACTTGACACAATCGATAATTTAATTTTTAAAAAATTTAGATATTATTAAGTCTTTGAGAAAGCTATAATAAAAAAGTTACATCCTTTCATGAGCCATTACCGCTTAGACTATTAAATTACAAAATTATATACAGAACAGACATATTGAGGACTATTCTAGTTTACCGTACTTACCGACAGTTATCGGTATCATTAATTAGCAAAAGTCACGAATCACGCTTTTTTTTTTTCATCCTTACCTTTGACTTGTCGCTAGTTAACAATCGAGATAAGACAGTTCTTCTGGATAATTACCTTTAATTATGATCAAAATTCAAATAATGTTGATTGAATTAATTCAATATATTTAACATTAGAAAAAACAGTAATAGAATAAAAAAACAGTAATAGAATACATTTAAACAATAATAATTAAATTAATTCAAACATTAAAAAGTAATAATTAATGTAAAAAATAATCTTTTCAAAGTTAATTATAGAAAATGAATAACACATCATTGCATGTAACAATAAGACGTAAACAATCATGAAGAAATTGTTGGAGAAAAAGATATATGGATTTTGCACGTATAACTTTTAATATGTTTAACTTTTGTTGCAGCAGTCCAGCAGTATCGAAATTGGTCAAATCAATTGTATAATGAATTTTTGTAATTTAAACAAAAAATTGTATTTTAGGACATAATTATTTTATAAATAAATCGGAAATAAATTTTAGAATTATATAAATCAATAATGACATTGGAGAGAGACAGAGAGAGAGAGAGAGAGAGAGAGAGAGAGAGAGAGAGGAGAAAAAAAAGAAAAGTAAAGATGAAGAGTATCACGCGTCTCGATATTATTTATTATATTTCAGTTTTATTTATTAATATAATGTAATTGGATGTATATCAATTGACCATATCATCACTTGGCTACTTTAAAATAAAAGGTATAATCTTATTGATAAAAATTATTAGGAACAAACCGATGTGAGTGGTGTGTGCAATAAACTGTGTGCAAGTGCGTCGCTCCCATTGTAATCTCAATAAACTTTTTTTAATTTCTTTCATTTATATTTAATATTAAGAGATACAGACCTACAAATATATATATGTATATATATATATATATATATATATATATATGTACACGATATATATATATGTACACGAGTATAATACAAGAAAGCGAAAGCACAAAGAGTTTAAATGAGATTCCAAAAGAAACGCTGACTCAAAGGTGTTCGCATCAGAATGACTCGCTCGCAGTCTTCGCAGGTAAAAAGAAAGCACTGTACTACTATATTGAAAAATATTTTTCTACGATTGGAAATTATGGCAATACTGTACATCATCTTGGCTGCTTTGATGAAAACATTAATTAGAAAACAGTTAGCAACACAATTAGAAAATATTTGTAGATAATAATTTGTGGATAAAGGATGTTAAAAAAAGCTTATTAGCTTACTTTTGTCTAAACTTTTTTAAATGAGTTTTTTGTAGACTGACTTCTTATAAAAATTATTAAAACGTTTGGTAGTGCTTGAAGAATATTTCAAAAATGCACGAACATATAGAATTTTCGATAAATATACCATGTTCTTGCTTAATTTTTTCATAGTTTATGTTTAATTCGACCACAAAATTCATAAGTGATTTATGAAAATCAAATAATGTATAAAATGTAATTACAAATATTTTTATGAAGAATTAAATTAGAAATCTTAGTTAAGTTTCTATTATACAAATTGTCTTACGATCAATTATAATTTAAAAACTTCAATAAAGTAATTAATGATCTGAGAATTTAAGGAATATATAAAAAAAAATTCGAACCAGAAAAAATCAACGTATAAATAAATTTGTGGCCCTAAAAAGGGCCGTTTATCTTGAGAGCAACAATTTACTTGGAGCTGGTGTACTTGGTGACAGCCTTGGTGCCTTCACTCACGGCGTGCTTCGCCAATTCTCCGGGCAACAAAAGCCTGACAGCAGTTTGAATCTCCCGAGAGGTGATAGTTGAGCGTTTATTATAATGAGCCAAACGCGATGCTTCAGCAGCGATACGCTCAAAGACATCGTTGACAAAGCTATTCATTATGCTCATAGCTTTGCTAGAGATTCCAGTGTCCGGATGAACTTGCTTTAACACTTTATAGATGTAGATAGCATAGCTCTCCTTCCTCTTCCTTTTTTTCTTCTTATCGGTTTTACTGATATTCTTCTGAGCTTTTCCAGCCTTCTTCACCGCTTTGCCGCTCGCTTTCGGTGGCATGATTCAAGTCTTCGTATAGCGCCGTACAAGCGATTGCTGAGACGGAACTTCGAAAAGTGGCGGCCATGGCCCAGTGTGCTGTATATATACAGTAAAGCGACAGTGATGGCGCACCAATCGCGTTACGCGACCCAACCAATCATCACGCGCTCGACATCCGATTGGACGCGCGTAACCATCGCAATACAGTATAAATACTCGACGAGAATCAGCTAAAGCAACACTACGAGTGGAAACGTCCTACGATTCGTAACGCCTTGATCTCTCGTTCTTCACTAACTGCAACCATGTCAGGCCGTGGCAAAGGTGGAAAAGCTAAGGGAAAGGCGAAGTCTCGCTCTAATCGTGCTGGACTTCAGTTCCCCGTTGGTCGTATTCACAGACTTTTACGAAAAGGAAATTATGCCGAGCGCGTCGGCGCTGGTGCTCCGGTCTACCTAGCTGCAGTGATGGAATACCTTGCTGCTGAAGTACTGGAATTAGCGGGAAATGCCGCTCGCGACAACAAGAAGACCAGAATCATTCCTAGACATCTCCAACTGGCCATTCGCAATGACGAGGAATTGAATAAGCTGCTCTCTGGTGTTACTATAGCTCAGGGTGGCGTGCTGCCGAACATTCAAGCAGTCTTACTGCCAAAGAAAACTGAGAAAAAAGCTTAACTGCAGCAATTCCAAACGGCCCTTTTTAGGGCCACTAATTTTTTCATACGAAGAATATCTCATTTGCAATTTTACCATTGTCTTTATTATATTTTCTTTAATTTTTATACACTTTCAACTAGTCAATATAAATTATGTTGAAAATATTTGTATTTTCTTTCAATATCCATTTATTCTTGATTATTATACTATAAATAATAGGTTATATGGAAACAATTCTAAAATGCACGAAGTATAATCATTCCAAAATCAATAACATTATTTGTGATCTTGAAATTAATCACAATGAACAATCTAGAATATATCAATTATGTCGTGAACTACACTGGATTTGAAATACTGCACAAAAGCCTTTTCATATGCGTTGGACTCGTATTCGATTTCATCTCTCACTATCGCAAATTAAGTTCATAAAACTAAATAAAAAATTTATTGAAAAATTATTAAAAAAGAAAATATACAATTAAATAAAAAGAAATGTAAACTTTGTATCGCTATAAATCTAGCCCATGTCCTGTTTGATTGAACACTTCATGTTTTTATTCTAATTTAACATAAAAAGGCTAGAAATATTTCACTTATGTCTTAACATTTTATTTATAAATTATGGTTTTAAGAGTAATTTTTACCGTTTTATTATCTCTAAGTAAAACAATGATATATAAAAAAAATAAAATTTCATGCAAAAAATAGAAATTTTTGGAAGTCGCAGATTACAAATATAACATCAGATTTGCAAAATTTCCTGCTTAAATAAAAAAAAAATGTTTAATTAAACTGGTGAAAGACGAATTGATGCCATATTTAAAAAAATCATATCTTTACAACTAGGATACCATAAAAAAAAGTATATACTATACGAGTATATACTATATGTTAACATCTTAAAAGATGATAATCCGGGAGCGGAAAAGGCAATAGTTTTTCTATACATTAAATATAGGTAATTTTAATATAAAATAAAATATTAAAATATCATTTTTATTGCTAATTTTTATTTTATATAATTTTATAAATATATTTCATTTAATAACTAAATATTTTATGACGTAAAACGTATTTCTGATATTCCTACTTACAGTACGTGTCATTTTATAAACTATATCTTCCTCGATTTTCTTATTAATTTGTTTATATATGATCCTTAAGATCTTAGAATTAAATTTCAAGGCAGAAAGTGTGAGAACATTGTTAATATTCATTATCTCATAGATATACAATCAACTTAATCATAATGTAACTTTTTATTTCAAAAAGACATGAATTTATAATTAATTTGATAAATGTTATGTAAATTGGTCAAAACAACGTAAGTTATCAAATATTAATTTACACAGACAAAGATCGTTTTGAATAATGAAAATTCACGGCGAATGGCGGTTGACCATTTTTGTTGATACAAACCGCTCCATTTTTATCCTTCCGAATAAAATCTAGTATTGCAAGTGCCACATTATCGATTGTTTATATCGGATATTTTTTCGCTTCATCGTTAGCATTACCTATCACAGTACGGATCATAGATCTTATTGTTGATATCTGTTGCCAACGTTGTTACAAGCACATGATAACAACTCGCATTCCAGTTATGTCGTACATGCTGCTAAAAACTGATCTCAAAACAGCCAATTTTGAAGCGCAATACATTGGCATATATAAAATGGATATAATGCAACTATGAATGCAATATTAATTATTACCACCATTACCGCCTTTATGCTTCCCTATGTAATCAAATGCCAACATAGAGTTACGAATTAATGCCTTAACATTGAGATCGACCATTTCCTCTCAATATTTATCATTCAATATACTAGTATTATTGATAAGAATACTAAGTCCTTTGAATGCATCGACAATTTTTTTCAACGTCTCCAAATTATCAGTTTTTGTCACAAGCAAGGAAGACAGCACGACTCCTCTCAAATTCGTTTTCCAAAGTAATTACCGCATTCTGGCTGTTTGATGTTGGCATCAACTACGGCACTTTTTGCACTATTATGTAACAGTATTTCAGCGTACTTGTAGCCTAATCCGCTAGCTCCAATGATCATCACAATTTTATTTTGTATATTAAAATGCTAAGTTTCTTCGATAAAATATATACTTTAACTAATTGTAATGAATGATGTCTCTACAAACAGAGCGTTTCTAATTTAATAATTCTTATTGCGCTTACTGTCGTTGATGATTTATTAACAAACTTGATAATAAAAGATAATAAGATACTTTTATTTCTAAAAATGTGTTTTATTTGAGAAGACAAGTTGTAGTTACAATTTTTTTGAAATTCAAATATTAAAAAAATATTTAGCATTTATATGGAGACATATAATACTGACTACACATTATACTGACAAGAGTAAAAAAAACTTTAGTGAACAACAAGATGAAAGCTCAACTGTTTCTGAAATATGAATATTTTTGTATGTAGCATCATGAATGAATTACTTGCTATATTTAGAAAATATTCCACAGTTAGTGAAATCTTCTGTTATGAAATGTGTATGGAAGTTGAATGAGGACATACAGAATGTAGTTTATAAACACTGAGGTGTAAACATCACACGCAACACGTAGAAGCCAGTAAGTCATTCATAATGCTACATACAAAAATGTTTATATCTCAGAAATGGTTGAGTTTTCGATCTATATTCACTAAGACTTTTTATTCAGTACGGTATGTACTAAGTATTATATAAATGTTGAATAATTTTTTTCATTCATTCTGTATAAATTTAATTATAAATGATAATATTATGTACATTAATGACATTTTATCGAGAAAGATATTTTTTATTATGTACGATTTCTTTCTTATTGTATTCTTATTAGTTTTTATTTTATTAAAAAACATACATATTCTGAAGTTTATAATCTTGTGCTAACCGTAAATCGATTTTATATAATAAATCTATTTAACTGGATACACTTCGATTTCTTTTAAATTTGCAATAAATGTAAATTTACATTATGCTAATCTCTTAAAGCTTTTGATAAAATACTTGTGAATTTTTATATGAATTACAATGAACATTATTTTTTATAAATAGAACATTTCAAGTTTGATGTTCCTTCTTATCTCACTTACTTTTTATTGCCAATAATTTAGTAAAATTTGTTGACGGAAAATAATAATATACTTTATTTGCAAAAATACTTCTTTTACTGTTTCAATGTTAAATTTGAGAAGATAAATTTATAATTATTTAGATTAAGGGACATTCTCGAAGATCTTAATTTTGAGTTGTCAAATATAAGTCACTTTAAGTCACTTTGCCTTAATAACTAGATGGTCTCTCGTAGTTTCTGAGATATTTAGAATTAAAATGCAATAGTAGTATAATAATTAGTAATAAATCTTCACCTTAGATGACAAATTCCGATAATTTCGACTTTGATATACGTAATTGTTAAAGTTGTAATGAGTAATTTTTAAAAGTTTTAATGTATGGTCACTATTTATTCAAAAGTTGTTAACAAAATAATTTTCATGGCATTTAAAAAGTAAACATATACTATTTATAAACTCATGTGGAACTTTCTTTGCATTATAACATTTAAAAAGTAAATGTATACTATTTATAAATTCATGTGAAACCTTCTTTGCATAAAGTGTATGCCTAAGTAAAGTGATTGTCACACTCTTTGAAGATTACACTGAAAAAGCTGGATGCGTACGTTTGGATTGAATTACAATTAGTATGATAATATCAGTACACTAATTTGGGTTGTCCGGAAAGTTCGTGCCGCAAAAGATTTAAATTTAATAAATGAAATTAAAAATTTAAATCTTCTGCGTTTCAATTTTCCTTCAAAATCGGCACGAACTTTTCAGACAACTCAATATGTAAAGACATTGTACGTGCTTTAAAAGATAAGTTGTAATGAATATGAATGTATGTCGTTCACATATAGAAATGTTAAAAAAGAACATAGATTTTGCAATTAATCTTTTCCTGTTAAAAATGTAATTATCAATCATAATGTCATCAGCTCTTCTTAAAAAAAATATTTTTCCGTTAGGACATCTCATAATTCCTTTGATACATTTTTATCCCGCGAAAAATATCTTCATCTTTATAATTTTTATGTAATATTTTTCTATATAAATACATTTGAATTCAGTATAAAAAAATTTTCTAAACTTATTTTAATTCTTATAAATTTTAGAAATTTATATCTGAAAAAAACAAACAAATAATTAATCATCAATATTGTTTACTTGTAAGAGAAACTGAAATATTTATTTTTCTTCATAATATATTATATATAATATTTATATATTTTTTTTCTTTTTTAATTTGAGAAAAAATTGATTATAAAGCTAAAATAAAATAAAATTTTCAAATGACGTCTGAAATTTTATTTGAAAAGTTTGCGTATCTATAAATAAAAAATTTAATTTGTTTTTAGAAAAGTTTAAAAAAATAAATAAGAATTATTTTTTTCATATTTTTCGAATTTATATTTGAATATAATTTTCGTTCTGCTTTAAATTACATTATATTTCATAAATTATTTCTATACATTGACACAATAAATTATATAAAAACAAGAAAATATTCTTCAATCAAATAAAAATCAACAAATGTGATTAAATGGTTTATTTTGAATGCAAATACTTATTTATGACTTAGAAAGACGAGATACAATGTAATGCATATAATTTTAAATTATTGAGGCTATGATAGATATAGCTAATACAATAAAATTGTTTAAAATGCAATTATAATATTAATATCGATGACATCAGAATTTAGAAAAATGTTAATTCAATATGTATTAGTAAGTCATATTGCTGACATTATAAACATTATTTTTCTATATTTTAAAAACTTAGTAATTAATGTACATTTTTAATAAGTAATACAGATAAAGAACTTTTTAAAATTAATCTTTGCAATCAAATAATACTTTCAAAAAAAAAAAAAGAAAAAGTTACATTTCTCTCGCACAGTTTCAGTGTTACGGTTACGCTACTATTCTACTACGGCGCTGATTGGCTATTGGAATAGGAGAGGGGATGCGACGTGCTGCCTCTCACTTATATAAAGCACGGCCAAAAGAGGCTACGGCAACACTTTCCGTCGAGTTCTCACGGAGTTATCATCGTTGATCGTATATAGTTCGAATATAGTTCAAGATGACTGGTCGTGGTAAGGGAGGAAAGGGATTGGGAAAAGGAGGAGCGAAGCGCCATAGGAAGGTCTTGCGTGATAACATTCAAGGTATCACCAAGCCAGCCATTCGTCGATTGGCTAGACGTGGCGGTGTCAAGCGTATTTCTGGCTTGATCTATGAAGAGACCAGAGGTGTCCTGAAAGTCTTTCTGGAAAACGTCATTCGTGATGCTGTGACCTATACCGAACACGCCAAGAGGAAGACTGTAACAGCTATGGATGTGGTCTACGCTCTGAAACGCCAAGGAAGAACTCTTTATGGTTTCGGTGGTTAATTCGCTCTATCACTTCTCAAAATCAAATCACAACGGCCCTTTTCAGGGCCAACAATTTTTTATACGTCGGAATTTTCTCTTAAAGCATATCTGTACTACATACCTACCTTGAAAATAATTAAAGATTACTACATATATGTATATATAGATATATGTGTTCTCCAAATTTTAGTGAATGTTTAATATTAGTGTTCTTCGATTTTTCTGTGAATTCATGTGTTTTCAAACGTGGAATATATTCTAACATTTCGAAGAGAATAATTATTGCAAATTCCTTCTTTTTTTCTAGTTTCAGAAGATTTTGATGTTCACATAAAAGTATAAACTTTGAATCGCAAACTATTTTTTACTTAATTTGTATAAGAAAATAATTTAAATTATTAATTAAAACAGATTTGTTAATTTATCATTAACTGATATCAAAATTTATACTAAAAAAAACAGAACTAGGTGACAGTTTTCTTTCTGAATTTATTCTATGTTCTAAGATCACAAATTAATATTACAAAAAAATCGAAGAGAACATTTATACTAAACATTCATCAATTTTTATTGGCAATATTAAAAATTAAAGCACTTAAGAAATAAGGAATCTTTTTTCCTTTACTCTGATTCAATTTTATGTAGTAAATCGCGTTTGAAATTAATGTTATTTAAATATTATTATGAAGCGGTTTCTATAAACATAATATAATATAATGTTATATATGGTAACAATATTAATCTACATTAATGCATCTATCTCCACAAAATATTGAAATGTATACACGTGCAGCTTCGAGCCGATATTTGTCAATTTAACAGTTTCATTTATATTAATATTTTTATGTTTAACGTTAACGATAAATGTGACAGTCGAATTGCTCGCTCATTGTTGGGCGGAGCCTTTTGCATAAGATATAAGAGAATCAACAATCCGGTCGATATTTATAGTCTGTTCTTATTTTAAGACAGTCTTAAATAATATTTTAAGATACTCATACGCAGTGCCGTATTAAAGCATAGATCAAGTGCTTAGGGTAGCAAATTTTAGAAAGATTTTTTTTAAATTTAAGATATTGATATGGGTAATTTTAAGTCACTATAGATAGACGAGAGAATATAATGAAACACGACCCATAATAAAGAAATATTAAATTTGTTTTCTGTTCTTCATATCGAATTCATTGTCACAAGCTCAAATTACGATGATATCGATGAATTTTCTACATTAAAATGTAGAAAAAGATCATTTTAATTATAACTAACGTATTTTAATTTTTGTAATTTTGTTTTCTTTATATTTCAAATAAAAGAAATTTTTTTCAAGGACAAGATCTCGAGAAAATCAACTTTTTAATTAATTTAATATAACTTTCGAAAAAAATTTACCCTGGTAACATGATATTTTGTAGAAAGTTGCTTGAAATATTCAGCCCCTGGACGCAAAACGGATTAATGCGGCCCTGCTAATACTGCTTTGTGATTGGCTTATAACATCTTAAGACTATTTAAGACGGTCTTAAATATAAGAACCGACTATGAATACTAGCCTGAGGGTTCTTCCTTTCCATGAAAGAAAGGACTCTGATTGGTTGATTTTCTTACACGTTATGCAAAAGCCTGTGCTCTCGGCTCTTGCCCTATAATACAGTCAGTATTATAGTAGCTTCCACTGCTGCAGATAAAGAGAAAGCTCTCTGAAGCGAGCGATCGGTTCTGAACGCTTGAATACGCGGATACGTGAACACAATTGAAAGACAAAGAGAGGTTTATACTTCTTGGTTGTTTTATTAATATTGACTGACCGCCATTTTTATTCTCAATGATCAGAAAAACAAGGAATGAAAACTTTTCGCGAGAGGAGAAAGAATTCGTTGTTCGATTTGTGAATGAGCATCTAAAAATCTTGGAGAACAAGAGCAACACTTCGGAAGTGTACTTGAAAAAGCGCGACAAATGGCGGGAGTTAACCGAAAAACTGAAGGCGTTCGGGGTCGTAAGAGATTGGAAGGAAGTGCGACATGCATATCAAAGATGGAAGTGGTTTGCCAAAAAGAACATCACTGCTTTACAAAAATGGGGCGATAGTGTACCAGCGAGTATGTCACCAACGGAATTTGATTATATGATATATAATGTATGCTCCCAAGAATTTGAGGATGATGAGAGTAATTTTTCAAATGAATCCGAAAATAATGTAAGTGAAATAGGAACGCGCGGGGGCATCGTAGTTTTTTTTCTAAAAACAAAATTGAAAAAATGTATATATCAAGATATATTTAATTTTTCTATAAATCGTAGTATAATGAAGAAAATGTTTTTTTTGTAATGTATGATATAAAGAAATCTAAACTTTGATGTAATTTTAATATAAATAATAATTAAAAATTTTATATATAATAAATTGTAAAATTTTGTTTTAAGATATATTTTTCGAGTAGTAATTTAAAAATGTATATATAAAAAAATATAAATATGTTTCTTCTCATATTTACATAGTTATAGCACAGTATTATGTATAAGCATTCTGTAATTATATTTAATTGTAGAATTTTGCATAGAATTAACATTACAATATAATTCAAATCATTTTTAACATTAATTCTGTTTATAAATTGCAATGTATTTGAATATAAAGTAAAATTTACAATAT
Organism: Atta cephalotes; assembly: GCF_000143395.1. Lineage (NCBI taxonomy): Eukaryota > Metazoa > Arthropoda > Insecta > Hymenoptera > Formicidae > Atta > Atta cephalotes. The sequence goes on from NW_012130082.1 coordinate 1,205,178, forward strand.
AATATAATATAATATAATAAATAATAAATAATATAATAAATATATATAAATATATATAAATCTAATGACATATAAATGTATAAACAAAAAATATATAATAAATAATTACTATTTACATACTTACAAATGTAGATATTCATATATTTTTTATGTTTAGCATGTTACGAACGAGTATGATGAATTATCTAATGTATCACATTCTTTTGACACAAACAGGTACATACGTCACATTATTTTTCTATGTCTAAATTTTCTATATCTTGCTCATAATATTACACTATATTCAATAGAATAAAATAGAATTTATTTCAATAAATCTCTATTATATCAATATAATATCAATATAAAAATCTATTAAACTTTTATTTTATATCAATAAATTATAAAATTTTTAGAATTTTATTTGACAGAGAATTCAAAATTAATTTATGTATATAATTTAAAGAATAATTCCTTACAAACAGCAAAACAATAAAAGATAAAATTACATGAATATAAATATACAGTTAATTATATAAATTATTTAATTTTAGTGGCTCTTATGTTTCTCACCCACTTCAATTCACTGAGAAACCTATGGAATATACAAATGAAATATTAGATAATTTGAAGGTAATCATTGCATATTGCGAAAAAACATTTGAATTTTTCATTCTTTTATTCATATTTTAATTCTCTTTTATTAGATAAAAATGGAACAGACTGATGAAGATTTACCAAAGACATGCGAGGAAACGAGGTATTATAAATTTGGAACGTAATGTGTGATTCAATTCTGTAAATTTCTTTAACAGATTATAATAATAAAAATTAAATTTTTTTATTGTAAGAATCTCAATTTTATCTCATGTTCATTGATTATTTCATTTTAGATGATGTTTATATAGTAATTTCAATATATGAAAATTAATAAATAGAAATAAATCAATAAAATAATAAAATTACATCTCTTTTCAGAATTGACAACATTCGTGTGCAAAGTACAAGTGTCCCGGCAAATTCAACAAATGTTACAAATATATCCAGAAAATCATCTTTCGATGTTGCCGAATTCGTGCATGAAAAACAGAAAATCTCTTCTAGCAATGATCAAAAAGCTAACAATGGAATCTCTAATAACGTTAATAATGATATTGAATTCAAAAGGCGAGAAAACATATTAAAATTAAAACTTCTTCGCGCTCAGCTCAATAGAGAAGAAGAAGAGAGCAAAATCAGAATGGAACAAGAAAAAATCAAGCTAAATATATTAAAGTTGCAATTAAAAAGAGAAAGAATGCTTCTGAAAAATATGCAAAATTCTTCCTAACATGAAATATATAAAATAATAAATGTACAAAGTTCTTCAACATGAAATGTGTTAATTATGACGTATCTGTATGATTTAGTTTTCATAAATAATTTTACTATTATACGTTCGTTACGTTAATTAAAATATTTAAAATACTGAAATAATTTTATATAGGATAAGAAATAAAACAAAAATATAAATTGCGAGCATTCGAGTTATTCCTCGTTAGAAATAATTTGGGCCCTGAAAAGGGCCATTTATGTCTGCAGCGAGTGTATCCATCACAGAACAATTATTTCTTTGCTGCGGCCTTCACAGCTTTCCCTGTGGCTTTCTTCGGTTTAGGTGTCTTGGTCTTTGCTGCAGGTGCTTTCACAGTCTTCTTTGCTTTCGATGGTGACTTGCCGCCTTCTTTGCCTTCGATTGGTAACCACTCCGTGGTAGCTTTGCCCTTCTTTCCGGCAGTCTTCGCAACAGCCTTCTGAGCTGGTTTCTTCGGACTCGTCGCAGCTTTCTTAGCGGTAGTAGTTTTCTTTGCGGCAGTTGGTTTCCGTGGAGCCTTTTCTGTCTGCGCATCCTTCTTCGTATCAGCTTTCCATACGTACGAATTACCTAAGGCACGTTGCGCTTTTCCCTTGGACTTGGTGGGCTTAGGCTTGTCTGTCGACAGTTTGAAAGAGCCGGTGGCGCCTTTACCTTTGGTTTGTACGACAGCACCCGCAGTAACGGCGGATTTCAGATATCGCTTGATAAATGGAGCAACTTTCTCGCCGTCCACCTTGTACGTTGACACTATATACTTCTTGATTGCCTGGAAGGATGAGCCTTTGCGATCTTTCAACTCTTTGATAGCTGCTGTCACCATCTCAGAAGTTGGTGGCCGCGACGATATTTTCTTCTGCTGTGACTTAACCTTACTCTTGCTAGCCTTTTTAGTGACTCCGGCATTGCTCTCGGCGGCCTCGACAGCTGTGTTTCCACTGACTTTATCCTCCATCTTCTGAAAGTACGTTTTATATTCAAAAACAATCGTCCCACAGAATACCTTAATATCCCACAAAATGCAGAATAGTCAGATTGTTGAAATGAAGGCGCTAACGACGCGCTGTAGTATTCAGCGCACGGACCACGGAGAGAGACCTGCCCAATATGTCGACCCGTTAGTTTCGCGGAAAGTGATGGAGCGGTAAACATACTTCAACTTTGCGGCGTTATTTCTATAAAATTAAAATCAATAGAAATACACGAAGCAAATTAACACATAGCCACGTGTATGCGGTTACATTTTCATCTTCATTAAATGTTTCCGCGATTACCGGCTTACGTCCACGATGAAATTTCGACGCTCACGTATTTTCACGTCGATAGCGTAGCCTATGGAAAAACATAAAAATTGAACTTTTCCTTTAAAATTTTCGATGTTGGTCCTCTAGAAAAATGTGTCGATGGAACGGGCCCATTATCTCGATTAATCATTTCCACCCGATAACGACTCGTTTCTCGAAAATAAGAAGCTTAATTCACGGCCTCTCGGGATACGCGCACGTATAAGGTACACGAGGCAAAATGGCCTTGTTACTTCTTGGTTTAATAGTATATAATGCAAATCAATCTAACGATTTATAATTTTTCATTATCCGTTCTGTAATTTATAATAAATACTAAATTACTCATAAAATTAATCCTAGAATTCTTATCTACAAAATTGACGAGCGAATATCGCGTACTTTACGACACAGCTACGTAATGCATTTTATCCGAGAACATAAGAAAAATCGATTCAATAATATATCCCTGTTAATCAATTTTTTTAAATAACAATGTTTATTAATAAAGTAGAAATTCAATATACATACTTTTAAAATAACGATAGTTCTAAATTCTTGAATAACTTCTTACTTTTTTAAAATCAGTTATGGTCACGTATGACGAACTTCATTCATATAATATTAGTATAAGTTAGTGAAGTTAGTAGCGATAGTAATACATCAAAGTTATTAAGAATATTGAAATTTTATTATTACTAGATAATTTCCCCAAATATACTTGTTAATATTCAGTAAAGCAAAAAGATTAATATCATTTTGTATACCTGTGTGAGATATACTTTGTATCGACAGGGCAATATAGCAATACGATAATTAGTTTTTTAATTATTTGAAACTGCAAAATATTTCATAAATGAAATAATGAATAGATTATCCCAACTCCAATTTACATATTCCTTTATATACATATTATGTACGTATTCTTTATTTACATATTAATTTATTAATATAAAGAAAATATGTAAATTGGATATAATTTGGGATAATCTATTTATTATTTCATTCATCTATTTATTATTTACATATTTCTTTATGTTAATAAAGAAATATGTAAATAATAAGAAGTTTGCATATAAAAATATAATTAATTCATCATTGTATTGTTATGCATTCAGTAATATTGTATTAATTTCAAATGTTAGAACATTCAGAATATTATTTCTTTAGAATATCTGTTAGAATTTTATCGTTTTAGAGTTTTGATAAACTAATATAGCGTTTGTATTTTATATATATAGAAAATAGTGATATTAATATAAATAAATATTGATGTAATATAGAATATCATGATAAATATCTCATATAAATATTGGTATAATCATATGTATATAGGATATTTATGATAAGGAGTGGAATAAAAAAATGGATATATTTAAAAAGATTGCTTCTATTATTTGTCAGTTTCTTTATTTTCTAGAGTAAATTCATAAAGTATAAATATATTATGCACTGTTAAGCTATTTTAATGTCTTTTTGTTCTGCTTGAACATATTTTTGGCTCTTCTCGATATTCACAAAGTATTGTGTTTTAATTAATTAATTGTTATTTTTAATATTTTATATTTTTTAAATTTTATATTATCTTTTGAATTTATTATTTTATATAAAACTACCCTAAATTTAACCATTCGCACTTGTACAAAATTATTTTCTTATAAGGTCATACATATATACACACAATATTAAAAATTATTTAAACAATTTAATAAAAAATATTTAAAAGATTTATTTGTTACGCTGTTACACGTTTATTTCTAATTTAGATAGCATATAAAACTATAAAAATGTTTTTAATTACATACACATGCTATATAAAAAAATTCTCAAAAAACATAGAATACACGTAATATGTTTAATAAATTTTAATAAGTAAAATCGATGGATATATTATAGATAACATGAATAAATGAAGAAAATTATTCGATTTGAACAAAGTAGATCTGCATAATTTTTATAATTTCCATTTGCACAAACTACGTGTCGATTATCGGCCTCGAAATAAATACATAAGTAAAGAAATAATCATAATTTTAGGAATAATCGAACTATTTTTTTAATCATCATTTATGAATATTCCTTACGAATACATTTCGCAATCGTCGATAACTGCATATTGCTTGTACCCTCGTAAATAGTACCAATTTTTACATCTCTATAATATTTTTCTTGAGGAAAATCAGTAGTAAAGCCGACACCTCCCATAAAATCTATGCACTTTGCAGTGATACGACATGCGGTTTCGGACGCGAAAAATTTCGCCATAGCCGCTTCCTTCATGATGTCCTTTTTAGTTTCCACCAATCTCGCCGCGTTGTAAACGAGCAATCTGGCGCATTCCAATTCCGTTACCGCCTGAGCTATTTGATGCTGTAGGCTTTGGAAGGAGAAAATTTCCTGTCCAAATTGTTTTCTTTCCAATGTATACGGTATAGTCGCGTCTAAACATCCTTGCGCTATGCCAATCATCTGCGCGCCAATACCGATTCTACCTTCGTTCAGAAATCCAGCCGCATATTTATATCCATGTCCGAACTTTCCCAATAGATTGTCTTTGGGTATCCTAACGTTGTCGAAATGTACCATGGCAGTGCCTGATGCTTTAAGACCCATCTTGTCCTCACACTTGCCCACCTTCAGACCTGGTGTATCACGGTCCACGAGGAAGGTCGTGATACCACGATAACCGGCGGTAGGATCCGCGTTGGCGAAAACCATGAAAATCTGCGCTACGTCCGAATTCGATATCCACATTTTTGTACCGTTGATCACGTATTCGTCTCCATCTTTCTTTGCTTCAGTTTTCAAAGAGAAAGCATCCGATCCCGAACCAGATTCTGATAGACAGAAACTGCTTACGGAATCCCGGGCTAATCTAGGTAGATATCTTTGTTTTTGTTCTTCGGATCCAACCTTAAGAATAAGTGAATTTACCAAAGTGTTATGAATATCGACACATCCGGATACTGCCGCGTCGACTTTGGAGATTTCCTCAATGGTTACAATCGTGCTCATAAAGTTGCTTCCCGTTCCACCGTATTCTGTCGGGATTTGGATACCCATCAGGCCGTTCTTGAATAGCTTTTGAAACACGCTGTCGTCTATCTTTCCTTCCCTTTCCATCTTTCGTACGAGCGGAGCGATCTCCTGCTTGGCCAGTTTAGCGACCATTTCCTTCGTCATAAGTTCATCGTCTGTAAACTGTGTCAGTGGACTTGTGCAGTGTTGAAGACGCGATTCATATAAATGTAATTGGCATGTTGTAGTCAGTTTCTGTTGTGTGCGGTATAGAGCGGAACGGAGTGTAGATGGATACATAATTAGTATATGACTTTTTTAAAAGAAAAATCGAAAAAATATGGATACTGAATATTCGTGAAGCGCGATGTTAATCAATATCTATACACGCGACTCGTGCTCGCTGAAGACTAACGTCGAATCTCGCTATGCGATAAAGTAGAATGGCGTTTAAATAATATATGTATGACGTAGCTATCAGTAAAGACGTAATACGCGGATACACATGTATTATCTATATATAGAAATTATTACAATATATAATTAAGCAGCTACAGGACAAAGGTCTTTTTTATTAAATTTCTTGTTAAGTCAATAGAGGATCTTATCGGATACTTATTCGTAAATACTCACGAAATATTAAATATTCACGAAAATGATCAGTAAAATGATCAGAAATTCACTACCAAGTTATTTCAACATACACATTATTGAATTTAGTCATACATTGGTATTTATAATCGGCTCTTATTTCAAGATCGTCTCTGAATTGACTTATGATATCTTAAGATTGTATTTAAGATAGTTTTAAATATAAGATATGTTGATCTGATGTGAATACTAAACTTACAATTATAAAAGATCACTTTATTTCTACTCGTCATCTATCACTTACGTAAGTGTCATAGGCGTAAGCAAGCAAACATTTAATGAAATTTATCTACTTTTTTAAAACATACTGAAAATATTAAGCTAATCTGAATAATGTAATAAAAGTGTTTTTACAACATATATATGTATATCCTTGTCTGAAATCTGTTTATACATTTCTTAGATAATAATCATATACATTTATTGATACTAACTATGTAATACATACTTTAATAATATTACAATTTCAAAATTGTGTAAGATTTGTTTGTATAGTAGTTAACGCATGAATAACAAAAAACAAACAAAGACTGATATATATTGGAGATAGCACCTATCAATTATTCCAATATATCATGTTGGAAGCTATTTGTGTAACAAATTATCACAAAGAAAAATACAAAAGTTTCCGTTCAAAAATCTGTACATTTTCTGATGTATTTTTCCTCATAGAATTCGAAAATTATCGTGACGCTGAGTACACTCCAAAAAATTTATATATTGATCAAAAGTTAATAGAATTCTGATTTATATTATGATGAAATCATTGTGAATTATGCTTTAATAATTCAAAACTGATTCAAAGTTAGATCAAACATAAATGACACTATACAACATGTGAATAATGTTGCATTGCAAAATGTTAAATGCTAAAAATTATATTTTTCGATATGATATTTTTATTATCAAAAGATTTAATTTTATGAAAAATCATGTTAATTATTATTATTACTTAATTATTGTTTTTCAATTCAACGAAAAATAGAAAACACTTTCAAAACACTCAAAGTTGCACAATTTTCAGATGAAAAATATATTTCGTTGAAATATTATAGCAGACAAAAAAATAAAAACTACTTTAAAGTTTGAAACTTATTTTAACATGGTTTCACTGTTTTTAAAAAATTTATCTTTACAGTTCCGTATCTTTACAAAGATCACTTATTATTACATTTCTAAGATTACATATACATTTAATGGTCTGCAGTTCGATAAAAATTTTTTATCGAGATGCAGATTGTTGATATACGTAATTTTAAGAAACATAACAAGATGATCTTTGTTAAATTAGAAGTTTTATACTTCTTTGTTAAGAAATATAAAGGTAAAATTTTTAGAAAAATTTTTAGAAAATTTTTAGAAGCATCTTTACGAATATATATGAGCAGAAATTCTAATATTACATTACTGCGAAGAATTTCTTATTGCTCTTACGCATTAATAATTTTGCATTGATAGTAATAAATAATATTTAATTTAAATGATATTTTCTGATAAGATTAATGATAATTCTGTTTATCAAATTTGAATAGAATAAATATTAAACATTATTCTAAATTCATGTTACGATATACTATTAATATTGAAAATATTATCTAGCCTAATTAGCAAACAATATTTCTAAAATAATGAGTCAAGTCTTTTTTTTAAAAAAACGTTTATTGTAGCGATTGAAGAAATATCCTTTTAACATTTAAAAAATTTTATTTAACGTTTGGAAAATCTTTCTTTAATGTTGAAAAAACGTTTAAAATTTTTTAAAATGTTAAAAATAATGGATTGAATCATTTTTTTATTAAAAAAGCATTTATTTTAATAAACAATAAATAACAAGAAAGTCAGATTTTTATATTTCAAATTCTTAGAACGTTTCGACCTTATTATAAGGTCATTCTCAGTTCAAAGAAATTAAACGCAAATTTTACAAAATTAATAAAACGGTTAAAATTATACAATTTATAGTTATGCAAAAGTTGATAGTATTTATTCTATCTATCTTTCGTACAATGCAATGCTTTTCTGATAATAATATCGATTATTCTTTCATAATAGTCCGCAATAAAGTCCATAATGATAAAAATATTGAACATAATGAGTTAAAAATGTATACATTCAGCATACATTCTGTTATCAAATTAATAAAATAGATTATAAAAATTAAAATAATAATGAATAAATGTCGTTATATTAAAAATTATTAATATATACAATCCTTATTTTAATAGACAACTATATTAAAGTGTGTTAATAAATAAAATTATTGTACATATATCTCAATTGCGATTGATAATGGATATAATCAGTTTTAAAACAATGAGTCAATTTAATTCGCAAGAAGCATATATTCTAAGAATTTGAAATACATAAAAATCTAGCTTTTTGTAGCCCCTTCTTGTTATTTATTGTTTATTATTATTGAGCCATTATAAGATTATTTTTATTTATTTTAATGTTTTAAATTTTTAATGTTAAAAAACGTTTTTCTAATGTTAAAATTATTTAAACAAAATTAGAAAAAATAATAATGTCTTTTTTTAAATTTATTTTTTATCATCATGCTTAAAGCTTAGACAACTTTATTAATTAATTCTAATTTTTAATTATATTTTACTTTTTTTCACGGATTTAGCGGATTTTAACCTGATTTCAGGATTATGAGGAGTTTCGTATCTTATTCGTTATATTTTACAACTATCGATGTACAATTCTTATTATCCATATACACTTAACAATTATATTGTGTTTTTTTTCATAATTATTTTATTATTCCGATCCATTTTTTATTAATTTGAATTTTAGAAAATAATAAAATTTTTACATCTTTATAATAAATGTCAACGTTAAATAAATGGTTTTTTAATGATATTTTAAATAAATGAATAATGTAAAAAAAACATTTAATAAACGTCGTATAAACGTCATATAAAAAATGGTATTTTAAAAATGAATCGTAAAATGTAAAATTAATTGCAAATAAACATGTAAAACATTTAATAAATGTTAATTAATTAAATTAATTAAAAAATGTTTTTTCAAACCATTATTTCAAACAAAAAATTATAATGTAAAATAAACATTTAATAAACGTTAAATTAATGAATTTTGAAAAAAACATAAAATTATCAATCGAATCAAAAATATAAAATTAATGAGAAATTAACATTTAAAAAACATTATCTGCTGATGAAGAGATTATGTATATTGATGAAGAGGTTATATATATAGATATATAAATATATATATTTATATATATTTTACATATGTTATAAATACGTATACACATCGTTATGCTTCTCATGCCTTGCTGTTATATCTTCTCCTATATCGTGCAACTTCGGATGGTTATATAGATATTAATGATCGTATCTGTTATGAGCCTCAAGTTTAAATAAAAAAAGAAAAAAAGTCTTGTTATTTATCATATTATTTAGAGTTTTAATTTTCAACTATTTTCAAAGAAGATTAATTTTTAATTCGTTATTAATTAATTATTAATATATCATATTCAATATATGTATATAAATTGAAATATAATATAATTAGTAAGAAGGATTAGTTGAAAAGCATAATAATTCTTTATCGTAATTTAAAGTTTCAAAGTTTTTCATAAATCATTACACAAATGTTTATAAATGTTTATAAATGTTAAAAGAAATAATCTGATTAATGTTTATGCGATGCAATATTACTCGCATATTGTAATATATCATTTGATCTAATTTTAAATTAGTTTTTAAGTTATTAAAGCATAATTGACAATAATTTTGTAACAATATAAATAAGACTTAATAAAACTGTGTAACAATGATTTTAATAGTTATGTACTAAAGTTATTTCTGAGTAACAATCAAAAGATTTTATATATATAGTCAGTCGTAGTTTATTTAAAAAAATATTAACAAATAAAATAAATTATATAAACGTATATTAAATAATATAATGTGATATTTGTATTAAAAAATAAAAAATCACACAAATTATAACAGTTTTTATATTATCAATTTTATTTATACTTTTTAATAAACAATGATCGATGGTGAAAATATTTTGATTGTTGTATTTAGGGCGATTCTGATAACAATGTTTCCTTACTTCAAAAGTAATACAAATAAAAAAATTGCTTTTCTATTTGACAGAAAATTATTGATTAATCAAATAATATCAGCAAGAAATCTTATAATAGAAATAATTAAACATTATTTTCGTTTCACGTTCAAAAAATTACCCTTTTTAAGATTTTTGTGATTCTTGTGGATTTAATATCCTACAAAATTATAATAAATCCAAAATAATTAATCAAAAATAGACATAACTCGAAATACTATCAATAGCTTATATTTACTTTTATCAGTGAAATTAATTAAATTCAAAATAAAACAATTTCTTTTTTAATTACTAACTTTTTTGTGCAGGATCCGCTGAATAATCGCATCATCAGAACTCTCCTTCTCGCGTTCGAAATGTCAAACATGTACCTATCTCATTTTAAGTTTCAAATGTGTACACAAGTTCAGTCACGGAAAACAGACCTCTAGTACTAGAGTTTCAATTATTATAACTCTCTCAATATTCTCTCTAAAGAACTTCTTTATTTACATAAACGTCACTAAAATATGGTATTCTTATAGATGATATCATGATCTCTTTAAAAATTTCAAGAAAGACACAAATGTTATTTATCGAGCGGACTGTGAAAAAATTTATATTAATAGAGTAATCTTTATATAACTCATTACTGAGTAATGCGAAAATAATATTTTCTTGACATTTTCGAAGGGAATATGTTATAAGAACATTGAAATTTGTAAGATTGTTGACTGTTGCGCAGTTTTACCAAAATTTTATTAACTTTATATATTTTGATGTGCTAATTTTTCCTTGGATGGAATTATAATATGGAATTATAATGATCATATGATGTTTGGTTTTTATGAAGAAAAACATAAAAAAATGAAATTATCTTGAACACAGAAATAAAACAATCCTTAAACAGTCACGAAATTTCTTAAAACTCTTCTTTCATGTATCATAAAAAATATCCGACTTATGCAGTTATTTTGCAACTTAATTGGTAAGTTTTACCGGAGCGTCCTCGAACTAATTACTTTTCACATTTTACAGTCAACAAATAAATCGAGTTTTGATATTTTTCGATAGCACATTGTTTCAAGATTATTTTAGCACCAAAAACAAGTGACCAAATAATTCTGGGAAGATAGAAAAAAAACTCAAATCTCGCCGCGGAGCGTCATTGAGTAACTAATTATTTTTCACATTTTACAGTTAGCAAATAAATCGGATTTCAATATTTTTCAATAATATATTGTCTCAGAATTATTTTGACACCAAATACATGTGGCAAATAATTTTTGGAACATTGTATAAGGGAATTAAGTACAGCGCGCTGATTGGCTGAGAGAAGACGTTTACTTCTCATCGATTTCTCACGTGTACAATTAGCAAAAAAGTTGGATTTCGTTATCTTTCGATAATACATGACACAACAGTTTCTTTGATACCAAATATATACGAATAAATAATTCTGTGGAGATAGAAAAGGAACTTGAATAGAGCGACGCGGACCATGCAGGTTCTTGCGGCGCGATCGCAGGTATTGATATTTCTTTAAAAATATTAAATTCCAAATTCTGTTTGTGCCATCTTGGAGTAAATAAAAAGCAAAAAATCTGATGCATTTAATTTCATTGTAGCGTTACTGTATATATTTTTTTCAGTATGGAGGAAGGAGAGTTCAGTTTGTCATTAAGCTGAACCTCCCATTTTAAATTCGATTTCCTGCTAAACGACTGAAGCAAAAAAATTCATTTTTAAACAAAAATATTAGTAAATAAAGAGTACTTTTTACTTATCATGAATATGATTTGTGATGATAGAGCCAGGATAATGGGGATGATTTTTTGTAGTGAAAAATTGTTTTTTAAATCAAAATCTTGAAAAAAGAGATTGAATTATTTTTTTATATTTATTATTAAAATATTTAATATCTATATTATTTCGGTATTAATTAATCTTTTGTCTTTAATCAAGAACATATAAATATCAAAATAGAAATGTCTTTGCATTGTTACACGATGAGTTTATAACTTTAAAACTGATTCAAGGTATATCATGACTATCGCCGAATCATCATTGTACTATGTTTTGATTGTTACAGTTCTTTTTACACAAAAATCTTTTTGATGAAACTGAATTTTAGAACAATAATATGGTATCAAATATTCAAAGAAAATACATAACTGAGTAAAAAAACTTTCAAGGCCGGATAAATTACTGATTTTTTAATTCGAATATTCTTGTTTTTTTTCGATAAATTTTATTTCTAATTTCAATGCTCCTCAAATGCTCTGAACATTTTTATTTAAGTTTTTTCTTAAAGCTTTAGTTATTATTCATATCACTCAAATATTTTAAGGCGTCAGACTGAACACTTTAGTTACTTATACTCTAAATGCTGGAATATCGCCAACAAAATCAGGATTTGGAGTTCCCGTGCAGGAACTACTGAGCGTTGCACTGCTGGCAGTGCTGGCTGTACAGCCACTTCTGCGTCCATCCCCACCACTATGGCGCCAGCCAATCAGCGTCCCACGTGCGGGGCCAGCGACTCCATATAAGCGAAGCGTTTTTCGGCAAACGTACATACCGTTATAGCTCGTCGTAGCGCACGGATAGTACGAACAACAATCGAATTCGTTGAAGATGGCAAGAACTAAGCAGACTGCTCGCAAATCTACTGGAGGCAAGGCCCCACGTAAGCAGTTGGCGACGAAAGCGGCGCGTAAGAGTGCTCCCGCAACTGGTGGTGTGAAGAAGCCTCATCGTTATCGTCCTGGAACTGTCGCTCTTCGTGAGATCCGTCGTTATCAGAAGAGCACGGAGCTTTTGATCCGCAAGCTTCCGTTCCAGCGACTGGTTCGTGAAATCGCTCAGGACTTCAAAACCGATCTCCGCTTCCAGAGCTCGGCCGTCATGGCTCTTCAGGAAGCGAGCGAAGCCTATCTCGTCGGTCTGTTTGAGGACACCAACCTTTGCGCTATTCATGCCAAGAGGGTTACCATCATGCCCAAAGATATCCAGTTGGCTCGTAGAATCCGTGGAGAGCGTGCTTAAATTGCCTCTTTCTATCAATCGGCCCTTTTCAGGGCCAAAAATTGTTTTACGTTGAAATTTCTTGCGTTTTCAATTTCATATTTCTAACTTATAACCTACAGAAACAACATTCCTTCGTTAGAAACTTTACATTCACTATTTTTCTTTTTAAAAGTAGTGTTTTCTATATGGAACGAGTGATTGGTCTTTTTATTCATTAAATGGTAAAAATAACATTTGGTCGACTCAAAGTAATCTTGAATATTCTATTCAATTAGTTTTTTGTCAGTAAGAATAATGCTTGTAGTTCAAAATCGTGGCAGTTGGCATACAAATACAAAGGAAACAATAGATTAAACAGTAAGAAAATCGACATAGTTCAATTAGATTTACTACTGCTACATTTTATTGATTACGGTTTTTATGTACTGTTGCCATGGCTCTTTAGCGTATCTTTACGAGTCACGTATGACGCAATTTTGGCGCGCTTTTGCGGCTGGGCGTCATAAATGGCGTCTCTAGACGCAACGCGTCCCGCCAAAAGATGCTACGATATCTCGTCACAAGATGGCGCAAACAAATTTATCAAAATAAACGGTTTCGATGATGTTTGTCAAATAAAGTCGACATTTCAAGAAATTTAAGAAATCCAAATATAAGTAAAATCATTCTTATTTTGCAAGAAATATTTACTCATTCTTGTAACTTATACTTGTAACTTTTGATTACAAATGGGAATAAAAAGTTGCGTCGCCGCAACTAGAGATAGACTTCGATTATTATTAATAGCGATTAGCATTAATAATAGATTAAATCGCACGCGACAGTGTATGCTCGTTATCGTACTATATTTCCATTTATTTTTAACGATTTAACGAAAGTTAGCGTACTCTCGAAAGAATGTAATGAATTTTCACGTAGCCGGCATTTTATCAGTATCAGGATTTTCATGATATCTCTGAGCTGTATCGTTTGTTTAATAACCGAGTGGACTAAAATTTTCTTCTGTTATTGCGTAACAAGTAACTACAGCAATCACACGCCAAAGAAAGTTTTCACCAGACGATGTTAGGAAGCGTCAATTTCTCCTTGGAGCAGTCGAAGCGAATGGTCTGTTTGGGTGGGGAAAATCGATAGGAAAAGGCGAGTTCAAAGTGCTAAGGGAGAGTAAGAGTACACACGGCGTGTCATTAACGGCTATCTTTTTTTTGCGTGCAGGACAAATCGACAATTATCTCTTGGTGAATATCGCCGGAGGCGACACGTCACGCAACGACGACGACAACGACAATGTCCGAACGGAGATGCTCCCGGGAGGATATCATCGCGTTTCGATGAGATGTCGATGAAGGCTGCGAGTGGCATGGGGAAGCATCTGCGTCGCACGTCGTGCAACAGCAGTGTGCGATATCGCTCAGGAAGATGTTGAGGGGACCCGGCTCTTGACAACTCGCGACACGAGGCGCGACGCGGTTAGGCGAGACGAGGCGCGATCGCGAACGACGGGATCAGCGGAGGCTGGGTCTACCCTGGAAAATGACTGTCGGTCGACAGTTGGTGCGCGTTCTCTGCGTGCTGCTCTGCCTGTCGTTGCGGCCAGACTACGCGTATTCCACTCATATCACCGGCACGTTTAACACGCGAGAGTTTTTTCGATTCCTCATCAAGTTCGGCTTCCAGAAGACCGACCGTCATCGGCAAAAGGACTCATATGGTTATATTTTTGGCAATGTGACCGCGAGAACGGACTTCGATGTGCCGATCACCCTGGCAATACTCGATCGTGGCCACTTCCTCGAGTATTATGGCAATCGCACGCTGATGGATAAGAGCGCAGCATGCGCCTATATGTTTAACACTTTAAAGAAGAGTTCCTACGATCCAGATTGCAACGAGGAGGGTCAAGACTTTCTGAGGTATATTTGATGTTTCAATCTATTACATTATTGATGTTTTCCGATAAGAGCCGGAACAGATGACATAGACTGTATTTCATTAGGTATTCACAATTCTTATGCATTATTTATCCTTATTTGACGTTAGAATAATAAGAAATCCAAGAGCATTATATTGAGCATCATATTGAAT
This sequence comes from Atta cephalotes, assembly GCF_000143395.1. NCBI lineage: Eukaryota > Metazoa > Arthropoda > Insecta > Hymenoptera > Formicidae > Atta > Atta cephalotes. The sequence goes on from NW_012130082.1 coordinate 1,220,661, forward strand.
AGTCATAATAGTACAGTGAATCATTACGTTCTTGTTGTTTGTCATCGTTAAATAAACATGATCACTATGTTATGTTGTATCTCTTGCTGGAAATCAATGTCTGTTATTTGTATTTCTTGTACTGGAAAGCATCCCATATCGTACGATTAATTAATGTTAACTTTGTATTTTGAAGACGAGTCCCATGTCCTCGAGACAAATTATGCCCAGATGAGGATTCTGTATGGAATATCGTGAAGGGACATCAGTTTACATATGTTATACAGGACTTCTGGCAACCACGATTTTGGTACATGAGCTTAGTGGCGTGTTATAGGAACAAAACAACTTGCCAATGGGAATATTATAGCAGGCACGACGAATTGGAATATGACATCTGGCTAGTAAACGGCAATCCGAACGTCAGTGGCCTAAACAGTCTGACTTATCAGTTCTCATATGACAGACAGAATACCATTGAACTATACTTGCTGTTTTTTGTGTGTTACATCATATTGGTGCCACTGCAGTTGTATGCAGTAAGATTGCAAAAGCATCCTGTAACAAGATTGTTCACTGCAAGTTTATTATTAGAATTTGTGGCAGTATGTTTAATCTTGATACACGTGTTGAAATTTGCATTAGATGGAATAGGCTATGAGCAATTAGAAGTTGCAGGTGATATTTTTGATATTCTCTCACGGGTAAGGAAAACATCTCGTGAATTATTCAAATATTATTAAATTTGTTCAAATATTATTAAATTCAAGTAATAATCTAACGTTTCTATACAATATGTAACCATACTTTTTAATCTTTTTAAATTTATTTAAAAATGTATATATTTTTTTAGTATATTTATTTTTCATGTTTTTAATGTATGTATATACAGGATTTCACACCATCAAATATATTAATAACGTATTCTGATAGATTAAAAAATTCTAATACAAAAATGTTGAAGCCATAATTATTATAATGATTTTTTAATTATAATCCATCAAAGAATCATTAATATTGCTTATTATTCGTGCGATAAGATCCATAAATCAGTATTCAGTTGGTATTTAGGACTGTCTTAAGTACAATTTTAAGATGTCATAAACTAATGCCGATATTTATATTCACAGTCGGTTCTTATTTTAAGACCATCTTAAGTAATGTCTTAAGATGCTAATACAGCTTTATGATTGGCTTAAGACAGTCTTAAAGATAAGTATCTACTATGAATACTTTTTGGTGTTATTTTCACGAAACTTTAATTTTAAATTATTTTTTTTTCTAGACGTCCTTTATGTTATTGTTACTCTTACTTGCCAAAGGATGGGCGGTAACAAGAATGGAATTAACATGGAAACCACTGGTGTTTGCAATATGGTTTTGTTATGGGGTTGTGCACATTTTGTTATATGTATGGAATATGGTAACTATTTCTCTATTCTTTATATATCTTATTTATAAATAATTGCAATAAGTATAAACTCTTTTTATTATGAATTAATTTTTTCAGACAGAAGTTGATATTATTGAAGACATAGATGAATATCAAACTTGGCCAGGATGGTTTATATTGTTATTCCGAAGTGCCATAATGGTATGGTTTCTATATGAACTTCGAAACACCATGACATACGAGCATAATACTCAAAAATTGAACTTTCTCCTTCACTTTGGTGCATCGTCATTAGTTTGGTTTATATATTTACCTATTATAGCACTTATAGCGCTTCAAATAAGCGCACTATGGAGGTTTAAACTATTGTTAGGTGAGTAAAGTTTGTAAAATATTGAAATTAATTTTCTTCAGCTATATTTTCTTCAGTTATATTTTGTACTTAACGCATTGTCAATTTATAGGTATAACATATTCGGCAGACTGTTTTGCTTATTGTGTAATGGCTCATTTATTATGGCCCACCAGAAGTGAACAATATTTTTTACTTGCGCAAGGCGCGGATAATGGTGATGAACTTGATGAATTCAACGAAGCGCCGCATGTATTAAATAATTATGTAGAACCGCCGGAACTCGGTAAAATAATTACTTAATATTCGTCCATTGCAAATATAAATATTAAATTGATGACATTTTTAATTACAAGTGATGTGATGTACATTTGCCAAACGTCAATCTAATAGTACTCTAATATGTGCTACAGAACTGAAATATTGTGTACATCCTATAATTAGGGATATATCAAATTTGTCAAATTTGGCCATGTGATATGAAATTAATAGAAATTAATAGATACAATAGAAATAAATGAGTATGATATGAGTATATGCTATGAACAAACATAATTTTCAATTTAATATATAAATTAATAATCGACAGTATTAATTATATCAGCAATTTTATATCTACAAGTCACAACACATAATTATTAAGTATCTTTATCCATTCGAGAAATATATACCTTTATAACATTAGTTCATATTCTTACATATTCAGACAATTACTCATATGATTATTACTCACATTTTTGTTTATATAAATACATAATTTGTAATATTTATTTTTAAACTATATTTTACTTACTCATATCATATTCATATATCTATCTAATGTTAATTTTTGTTTATTTTCATCATTTTGATTTTATAAAAAAACTATTATATTGTATATGTAAAAAAAATCTTTTAACAAAGTACATTTTTTATGCTATTGTTTAATTTCATTATCTTGTAATTATTTCATGTCTACTCTATAACTAAGAATATTACAATGTGCACTTGAATAAGAATGGTAGAAATGAAATACTTACATAACTTTCGTAAATTTGATTCTATCAATAGTTGAATGGTTTAAAAATTGTGTATGCGATAATTGTATATATAAAAGTCATACTGATTTATATATATTAATAGTAGATTTATCAAGAATTACATAATGTTCCAAAATTATCTAATTATTGTACGATAAATTTTTTTGTCATTTTTAATATTAGCATGCCAATAGTTGAATAATTAGCGATTTAAAAAAAACAATCAAAACTTTCAGTTAATTTTAATCGAATTTTAGTAAAAAAATTGAAAGTTTGTTTTAAAAAGTATTAGAAATTAAAAGGATCCATTAATTAATGAACTTCTATAATAACTAAGAAAAAATGATTTATAAATTGGATAAAGAAGCTATAATTTAAAAAACAATATTTTTAGTATGTTTTACATGAGAACATTTTCATATCTTGTTCAAAATTTTATAAAAAAGATTTGATCTTTCAAAGTATGTAATTTAAACTATCATCATTCATTCAGTTTTGTTATTACACAATGTACAAATAATGATCACATACACAAACATGGAAAATGAAAGAGCACCTATATAACATTCTTCCGATTTTATTCAAGTAAGTTTACATGTTAGTTGCACATTGTTGAATAAGTATAAGTACTTTATACAGAAAATTGAAATATGATGTCGTACTATTATTGCTCAATCTTGTAAGAACTTAGATAATATGATTGTGTATGTATAATCTCTTGAGAATATTTTAATGATCCGTATATGTATATTTTATGGGATCTCTTGAGAATATTTTAATGATCCATATATGTATATTTTATGGGATCGGTAAAATCTTTATGATACATTTATATTTTTAATATCCACTAATCAAAGCAATTTAATACAATCTACTTTTTATTTCTTTATAATATTATCTATGTTCAAATTATATATGTTAAGTTTACTTTTTTGAAAAATACATTTAGACATGTTATACAGATTATGCTTCTATAAATGCCAGTGTGTCTAATATGTATATATATGTATATACAATTTATTTCCAAAAGTTGTGTGTCTTCAAATATGTGTTTTGAGATGCTTTTTGTAGATATATAGAGGAGGTAGTATTATAGCAAATATTTTAGTATAATGAAATTGTTATATCATGTCTCATTACAGTCCAACAAGTAGAAAAGATACTTTATTTAATTAATCTTTTTGCCAGATTAGGTAATGTATTGTACAACTTGATAATAATAATTGTTTTATATACCTGATTTAACTTTTTTGTATATTTGCAATTGATATGGACCTTTTCAATAACAAAAGCAACATTTGATTAAGAAATACAATTTATATTACAGTCAGAAATTATTTCTTTATTATATATGTGTACATAGTTCTTTCTTTCTTCTTTCTTCTTATATATTTATATTATATACACTATATAGTACTATATAGAACTTAAGGAACCTTATTATAATTACATATCTTAAAAGTATAGTTATATTTAATTTTGAAATTTTTATTTTATACAGAGAAATGTTTTTCTTAAAATTTTATTTAAAAATTATAATAATTCTTCATATACACATATAATGTTATTCTTTTAACATCATGAAATTATTTATCCTAGATTGTGAATGATATATTTTGATATTAAAAAATTTGAATCAAATATTTTTTTGAAATTATATAAATTTATAATATTAAATTATGTTTTGATACAACATATAAAATTATAACAATTTTAATCTTGATGTAAGACTATCGATAGTTTCATTGAAACCAGGACCTATACCAACAACTGTTACTGTACCAGGCTTCAGTTGTGTTATACCAGCATCTTTTATTATGGCAGTAATTAAACCAGCGCGTTCAGCTTTACCTGCTAAGATCAACAGCTCTTCCTCGTTTGGTATTTTAACAACAATTTTAGGCTGTCCACATCGTAACCAGGATTCAAACATTAATTGCTTCTTTTTATTATTGAGGGTTTGGCGACAGCATTCTAAAGCAGCATGAGCACATTGAGCAGCAGTTTTACCTTTTCCCATAGGTAAATCTGATCGAACCACTATTACCATCTTACAGTTCTCTCCATTCCAAACAGGAGGTAGGAAAGATCTTATATATTTACTTATCGTTGACCTCATCTTTTTATAATTTTTTTCAATCAAAGTATTATTAATGTCTTTGTTCTTGCTGCTTTGTGTGTTTATCCATGCATTCCTTAAACTTTTTTACTTCATTTTGACACTTTCTCCAATCCTGATGTTCTGCTATACACTCCTGGAAAATTATTTCATCAAATTAGTTATTAAATAAAATAAGAATATTATTAACACAATCAAAACATTTACTTTACAACAATCAATGAAATTAATAAAACATCAATGAAATTAATTTAAAAAAAAATATATTTAAAGCTAAAGTTAACTTATAGTTTTATATTGTTCTTCTAGAACTGAAATTGTAAGCAGTTAAACTTTAATTAAAATTTATATATCCGTTTCTATCAATGTAGATTAATTTTAATCTTGATTCAACTAATTTATCTTTTTCTAGTAAGAATTAAAAAAAGACGAAGAGTAAATTGAACTAAGATTAAAATTAATCTACATTGTAAAAACGAGTATTAGCCAGTTATAAGTAAATATACTTGAATTTGATAATGTAATTCTATGCAACCGGTTTTCTTTAACATTCGCTCAACAGGATCTTCAATTTCTTCTTCAGCACCAGTATTCGACGATACAGTCATTACGATATACCAATGTTTAGATGAAAGAAATTTGAATTATATCACTGAAACAATTCTTATTAATAAAATATTATTTTTAATAATTTCAACGAAATACACACACAGAATATCATAGAGGTTATAATTATTCCGTGTGCGAGTTATTTTTATCCGTCTGCCGGGTCTGCAGATTCGAACAGATTTGAGAACAATATCGAACAAACCCAAGTAAACTAATCTGGTTTATTAATTTCTGGTTTTTTCTGGTTAATTTCTAGTTTTTTTAGGAAAATTGAGAAGAATTATGCTCCATTTTAAATATCAACATCCACTGCTGTAAATTTCTCTAGCAAATAACAGAGTTTTGTTTCATTTCCATATCAAATTAACATATACTGATAATAGATAATTAAAAAGTTATAATTACATGAGTAATGTGCGTGATGTCCAACTTCAATGCGACGACGTGAAGTTATGCGCATATTGAGAAATCGATCTATTCTAAATATTCGCACATCTGTTAATTATTTGAGACACTATTATTGTTATTTTAATTATTTATTATTATTATTGATCGAAAATTGATATGCTGAATTACGAAAACATCTCCGATTGTTTTTTGAACCAATATTATTCGATGAGCAATTAACATTGCGACGACAATTATAACGCGCGAATATTTAGACTGAATTAAAGCACCTCTTCTACACGTGAAATTTGTATTATTCATGTAGAAAAAATGAATTTTTATTCGAAAAATGCTATGTTGCGCCACACATTAGGACTGTGAATTTCGATCAACTTCGATTAATTTAATTGTTGATCTTTGTTAAGTAATTTTGTTAACGTAGATAAAATTATTAATTTTCTTATTTAATATGTAGAAAATGAATGGATTAGGATCATCAACGGATTGTAATTAGAATTTTTTCTCTAAATAATATCGCTTATTAAATTAATTGAATTAATTAAGTTAATTGCAGTTTATTTGAACTTTTAGATTTGTATGAATTTAATTGACAATTAATTTCTTTACAAAAATGTTTATATTTCATAAATTCATTTTACACTTAATATCTGCATGCATAATTAATTACATTTGCGTAATAGTTGACATAAATAAATAAGATTTTCGTGAAATTATTTGCTTTGTGTATATTATATATGTGTATATTATATATGAAGAGTTTTGAAATTACAATAAAAAGTAACAGACATTTGTATAGTTTCAATTAAACATATATTTTTAAACCATGAAATTTGATCGACATATCAGCTAAGTTCACGCGAATAGATGCGACGATACGGCGATCGAGACGCCGCCGGCGCTTGACCGTCAGAACTATTCGATTGCGTGAAAGTAAAAACCAACGCGTGTGACGGCTACAAGAGATCACGGAACAGCCAGCCACTCCCGATTTGCGTGATTTTCAGAGGTATTTATCAAAAGAAGGCAAAACGGTTTTGTCGCGCGGCCCGGGTGTAGCCTCATCTTCGCGCGAAACATTCGACGATTCCCGACGGCTACGACGCAGCGACGTGCGGCTTTTGCGGCATCCGCGCTATCCTCCGAGGATAGCGCGGCACCGCCTTTCTCGATTACTCATATTACACTCCGCGACAACCTCCGGCGGCTCTGGCCTGTCTTGTTCCAACCAGTGTCGTTCGATAAACGCGACGATTCAGGCGCGGCGATTTATTGCTGTGATTCTTACGTGTCTCGTCGCAATTATTTATAATATATTTGTCCGTATATCAGAAACTTTCGCGCGAATGAGATAACGAAAAGAAAAGGAACTGGAGTAAATTAAAGCACAGTCACAATACAAGGATATATAAGTCTTTTGAAGTATCCTTCGAGTTTCTTTCGTTTTCTCCACACTGTCTTTTAAGTATTTCTCGTTTGATTATTTCACGTGAGCGAAAATAGCGGTGAATCTTAAAGAGGAACAGCATGTACTGAATGGTAGGCGTATAATTTATTTTGATTAAGTAAGTTTCCTATTCTTCTTTTCTCTGTTTAATTTTGTCACTTCTTTGACAGTAGCTTTTTTTTTGACAGTAGCGTCTCCAAAATGTTATATTTTTTTCTTTCTCTTTCTACGTGATATTACTTGCTATAATACTAAAACCAACTATTATATTTCTTACTTATATAGTATTAATATCTTGATTATTATATCTATATATATTATATCTATATATATAGAATGTTTATATTTATTGAAAAATATTACTGAAATATAGAATATAATTCATAGAAATATACAAATACTAGAATAAACTTATAACTAAAGGCAAAATACAAATATTAGAAGTTTTCTGTTTTTATTGATATCCTGATATGTTAAATTATCTGTTTTAAATATAGACAATATGTCACAGATTTGTATGATATATAAAACATATAAGAACACATACATGTATGAAACTATACTTAGTCTTAGATTTCTCACACTGACAATGTAATTCTCACATCCTGCTATTGTTACTTCTGCTCTGCTTTAATTAAGATAACCATCAGAAAGAAACCCCTATTTTGAAGAAGTTGCAGAAGATATATATACACAATGACAGTTTTGTTACAGTTATCATCAGTAATGGGAAATATAGATTTCTGTAAAAAAATAATACAATTAATAATAAATAAATATGAATAAATGTCACAAGTATATATATGTTTATATTTATGTTTAAAGTTTGAATATTGCAAGCGCAAAGTTATTGTACATTTTTAAGATATGAAAAATATATTTAGTGACCACTTTATCTTAATTGAAGGTAATTATCTCAAAAATGTCGAAGAAACCAGGAGCTACCCAAGCAATGCATAAGGTCATAATGGTTGGAAGTGGAGGTGTTGGAAAGTCTGCTCTGACGTTACAATTCATGTATGATGAGGTAAAATAAAAAACAAAATAACTTAAATATATTTTAAACATAAAAAATGCTCATTTATTGTTAACAAAGAAACATGTAATTTTTACCAAGTATTTAATCATTAGATATCGGATTCTTGTGCAACTTCATATTTATTTAGAAAGCAGTTTTGGAAAGTAACATCAAATATAAATTTTTCTTATTAAAAAAGCATTTTAAAAAATGCATATTTTTTTATATATATTGTGCATATTTGTGCAAATTTGTATATTTTGTATGTCTACAAAAAATATCTGCATAAAAATCCAATGTCTATTAATGATAAATGTTATTATACTTTAAGCATTTAATTTTTAAGTATTATTACATTAGAAAGATATTTCTGATAATCATAATATTAAAATTTTAATCATAATATTAAAATCAGTTTGTTGAAGATTATGAACCTACAAAAGCTGATTCCTACAGAAAGAAAGTTGTATTAGATGGAGAAGAGGTACAAATAGATATCCTAGATACTGCAGGACAAGAAGATTATGCAGCGATTCGTGACAATTACTTTCGTAGTGGGGAAGGGTTTCTTTGTGTATTTTCGATAACAGAAGATGATAGCTTTCAAGCTACACAGGAATTTAGGTCAGTAAAATTTGTCACTAGTCAGATAAAATTAATCACAGTTTTATGTTATTGGAGAAAATTTTAATATATGGCAATTAACTGATTATAAATATATTATTTGATCATTCCATGAATAGAAAAAAATCTGTTTTCTTTTCTATAGAGAACAAATTCTCAGGGTAAAAAATGATGAGAACATTCCATTTTTATTAGTGGGAAATAAAAGTGATTTACAAGAAAAAAGGAAGGTTAGTTTAGCCGAAGCTCAAGCAAGATCTCAACAATGGGGTGTTCCTTATGTGGAAACAAGTGCTAAAACAAAAGAAAATGTAGACAAGGTAAAATGCTGATTATGTATAATTTTTATTTAATTTTATTAAATGCTACATATATATAATAAATATTTTATATGTGTAATTTTTTCTTATATATCAATATTGTCTTTATTTAAAAAAATAATTGTGATATTACTTTCTGATTATGATTTTTTCTCTATTTCATTTTTAGAAAATAAAAAACTTGTGGGATTAACTTTTTTATTAGCTTTGTGGTAGTATTGTTAAATTAGATGTTTTACTACAGAACACTTTATCTCATTAAGCATATTCTACATACATACATACATACATACATACATACATACATACATACATACATACATACATACATACATACATACATACATACATACATACATACATACATACATACATACATACATACATACATACATACATACATACATACATACATACATACATACATACATACATACATACATACATACATACATACATACATACATACATACATACATACACACACACACACACACACACTACAACATACACACACTACGACACTACACACTACACACTACACACAACTACACTACACACACACTACACACTACACTACAACAC
>NW_012130082.1:1230550-1234054 GCF_000143395.1 Atta cephalotes
TAACTACTAACTACTAACTAACAACTTAACCTACTAACCTAACTACTAACTAACTACTAACTAACTACTACTACTACTACTACTACTACACACTACACACACACACACACACACACACACACACACACACACACACACACACACACACACACACACACACACACACACACACACACACACACACACACACACACACACACACACACACACACACACACACACACACACACACACACACACACACACACACACACACACATGTTCATATTAATGTAATTAAATTATCAAAAATAGTAGATGTACGATTTACGTATTATATTATATATTTCTTGTTGCTTTCACCCTCAATGTGATGTACCGCATATGAATCGATTGCACGAATGCATTTTTAAATATGCATTTTTAAATAGGCTTAATTGCAATCTATATTTATATACATTGTTATATCACCATGTATTGTGCTATTGCTTATGTGCACACAATTCTCATTCTCTTCTCTTATACATATATAAAAAATATAACATATATTTATTTCATAATGCACATTTTATATGCCTTAAAGCTTTGAGACAGCATCCATTGCACATTTGCAGGTATTTTTCGACTTGATGCGTGAAATAAGGTCACGCAAAATTGAAGATAAGTCAGCAAGCAATAATCGAGGTAAAGACCGTACCAAGAGGAAGAAAAAGAAGTGCATTATTCTATAGGTTTGCTGTTTTTTCTTGCACCATATTTTATTTTATGTTTTGAGTTAATAGAACTGGTGGCATTTCCTGTCTTGGCAATTTTATAGCGAATTCGATTGCATAAACACATCTTTACATCTATTTATATACGATGGCTTTAGTATATACCAGTGCGCACTAGTGCGTCCAATCGAATTCGCTAATACTTTATATCAGTGTATAATATATAGGAAATGCCAATAGAGTGTATTTGCTGCTTTTTATACTCAATCACAAATATGCAATAAAAATGTTTAGATAAATTAATATTGTGTGACTTTTTAAGAAAATATTAGTAAATGTTAATTACTTAAAAGATATTTTATTGCATATCTCTGTTTTAATTCTGCTTTTCATATTCGTATTTCAGATGTCCAAATTCTATATTTATTATAAAAATTGTTCTAATATTTACAAAATAAATGTGAAATTATACACTTACCTATAAAGCTTATCACAGCTTATGCAAAGCATGTATGCTTTTCTTTTTTTTCTTTTTTTTTTAATTACATTGTGTTGCAATGTCTTGTTATATGTCATATAAGTGAACTATATTTTTTGTATTATAAATAATTAATAATTATTTTATAAGAAAAGAAAAAAGCATAAAATATTTTACTGTGAATTGAGGCATATATTATTGCTGTAAGTTAAAATAAAAAATATATCTTGTTGATTTGCACAAAGTTAATTAATGAAATAATTTTTGAGAATAACAATTTTGAAAATAATGTAGATTTTGTAAATATATATAATCTTTTTTTATTTATAATATTTTAATAAAATACTAAATAAATATAAATAAACAAAAAAGTTTTAATAGAAGAAAGTAAAGATTGTTCTGTAATAAGTTTTTTAAATAATATTTGCATATTATAATTTACTTGTAATATTACATTGATAGTTCCTTTTTTTATATATTTTCAATCATTAATATATAATATGTTTCAAAAAATCAATTTACATAGAAATAAATAAAGACATTTACTTCACGTTGCAGGTATTCTTTGATTTAATGAGAGCAATAGCTGCTCGCAAGGCACAGGAAAACCAAGGAGATGGGAGTGAACGTAATAAGGAAACAAAGTGCTGCATCTTGCTATAACAAACATAAAACAATATGTAGCTTATGTTATGGAAGGTTCAACTCCTATATAATTGAAAGCTAAGCGTAAGAGAACTGTATTTATATAAAAATGAAAGTTTTCTGATACTTTACAGTGAATTGACGCTTTTAATCTTCGCTATTCAAATATATCTAAAACTTAAGATATACTATACAATTTATTCTAATATATTTATATGTATTATATATAGTAATTGATATATATTTCAAAAATATGGTTCATTATACCTGTTTTCTATGAAACTATTTAAAAAATTTTAATAGCAATACATTTTATTACTTTCTAGTTTATATTATGTATTATGTAATATATTTATATAAGATATGATATTTGAATTGAAAAAAATTGAACAAAATTTATAACATTTATAATAGCATAAAATTACAGAAATGCATGCAAGATTATTTGCAATATTACTTGTCTTTAGAGTGCTGAAACACTAAGTGATATCGATAACATATTTGAGGAGATCGAAAATGTAAACGGTACATATTACTATGAAGATTATTTGTTTTGTTTTTCCGATTATGCAAATAATGTAATTACGTTCATGTTGAAATAAAATAATTGCATTCTTAGCTGTCTTTCGCATTTATTTATTTATAACCTTTAATGAGTTCAGCACTCTTTAATTTGTTTAAAAAATCATTTAAAATTATAGAGAATGTGAATGGAATTCTTTTGCATATTTTGATTGATATAATGAAGAAAGTTCAGATACAATTAAAGTAGTCATAACACTGTAAAGTAACAAAAACTTATAATTTGTAAGCAATTTGTTTATATATTATATGCATACATATATATGTGTTTCACATAGTTTTAATATATCTGCTATGTTTTATTTTATATAGTTATTTTTATCATAGCATTTTATAATGCAGTTTGATATCTCGAACGTGTGAGTGAATTTTATAACGGTTATAATACTTTAATAATTATTTGTCTTTGTTGTATACAATGTTGTATATTAAATTTTATTATGTAAAAGTGGACACATTTTGCGTGCAAATATAAAAAATTTAGGTTTAAGTATAAATTTTAGCATAAAATCAAGATAGAAGGTTTTGTTACAAAAATTGATTTATTATAATTTCTAATTTATGTAGTAATAGATTACCAGTGGCTTATTTTATAATAGTATTTTATAGTAGCATTTAGCGTACATCGTTACTCGCACATCTGAAATATCAAGTCATGATGTAAAAAAAAATGAATTTTTATGTTTAACATATTAGACTGTAATATTAGAGACTGATTGTATAATTAATTCACATAATTAATTAAGTCACTTGTTTAAAAACTTCTACCTCTATGAGGCGCATTTATGCAGATAAAATAATCAATTTTAATGCAGCTTTAAAGAAGAGAAAAGTGACTTGAGAATTGTATTACAGAATGGTCATTAAAATTCACAGAATGCGTATATTACAGTAATTTTCTTATGAAAGAAAAGTGAAATATTTGTCTATTTAATTTTGATACTTTTGTACTGTTGATGTTGATTGTGCCTTTTAAGTGTTCACTGTTAATGTAATGAGGTCAATCAAACTTTAAAATCCTTTAGAAGAATTTTATAACAACATTTAGATTCAGATATTTACACACACACACACACACACACACACACACACACACACGAGCGCGAC
>NW_012130082.1:1238583-1245581 GCF_000143395.1 Atta cephalotes
TACACACACACACACACACACACACACACACACACACGAGCGCGCAACACATTTTCTGACCACTATATCTTTGCAATTTTATGTTTGATCTGCTATTTTATCATACATTAAACGCGTTTTTATTTAATACCGATGTGATTTATTATTTAACATTATTATGTTTATCCATTCACTTATGTCCAAAAGATTTTGTAATTAACCAATCCTAAGTAGAAGCTATAGATATATATTAAATTCTAATATTATTAAAACATATGATATATTAAATATCTTTTATATTATTATTATGATAAATGATTTTTAAATAACTTATTTTCACTTATTTCATTTCAATGAAATAGTCTTATAAATAAATAAATTACTTATGTATGTTATGTATTAGCAAACAACGAAATATATGTAACTGAAAGCTTAATAGAAATTTTATTTTTATATGTGAAAAATGTAATTAATTAGTTTATTTTAGCAAGTATTCTACTTATCAAAGTGATAAAAAATAAATTTTTATTTGTAAAACAATTTTTGTTGAAACTAGTTATTTTATACATCAAAATGTCATTAAGAAAATTAGATCTAAACATAATAATTTTCCCTACAACATATAATGTTATTTATTGTAAAATATATTATTTACTTAATAAATGCCAATGTAAACAAATACCAACAAAAAAAATGTAACTGATCAATATATTCGAAAATTGATTATTATAATGGATTTATTGTACCTGTAGATACATGAAAATACATACATGAAAAAGAATAATTCTTTATTTAAGATTCATGAAATAATTGTACATAATTTAAATTTTGTCATGTAATTATACTTGTATATTTCTTTATTATTAAAAATATTTTTAAATATATTTTTAAAAATATTTACAACAATAATGATTTTTCAAATAAATACTTTTATTTTACGATGTTATATGTAAAATGACAGAGCTATGAAATGATTTTTCATAGCATGTAATATAACAATATATTATATTTATTTATAATTGTTGGATTTATATATCAAAATTTAAAATATCTCTTTTCGAAATTAATTATTTTTGCAGCAAATGCAAAGAAGCAACGAAACATAGGAAATAGAACAAATAAAATAGAATGATGCAACAATATATATAATTTTATAAAAACTTCATTTTTGTAGGATACTTAATGTCAGTTTTATTTCTTTTGAAAGAGCCTATAAAAATTTAAAAAAATAATATATTTTCTTACATTTACATTTAGACTTTCATGCGCAGAAGTAAAGAAATAGATCACTCTGAATGTTCTTTCTGAATTCATCTTCTTTCTTTATAATACATTTAGATGATCTTCGTTCGATTAATATTATAGAGTAACAAATATGCAATAAATATTTCTTCTCTTATGTACATATAGGGCTCCGAAATTGATGTAACATCTTGTCACATAAAATTACCGTGCAAACGGTAGAATTTTTTTTGCAAATTTAATTCTCTACGTAGTACAAAGCACAAATAATATTATATTTTTATGTTAAGGTTTTTTGCTTCCCTGTGTTTTTCATAAATGGAAATAAAATTATGAATTACTGTATATTTATCTTGCTTTGAGCAATTACTTTGTAACAATAAAGTATTGAATTTTACAAAGTAATATAGTTGAAGACTATTATTTTGAATTAGTGATATTTATGCTCAGTGTATCAACACGTATACAATGGCATTGAGAAGACAGTTGGAATGATTTATCCTCTCGGCTTACTGAAAACCCAGAGGATTGTAGTAAAAAAACATTTTTAATATATCTGTAATTTATTGTCAATGTTTAAGCTAACGATATTCTATTCATTCCTTTTAAGATTATAATATATAATATCGACAATTAATTACAGAATAAATATTTTAACAATGCATTTATGATCAACACAAGTACATTATTATGAATAAAAAAGAATAAATGATGCTGTTAAATGCATCACAGTCTTCAATGGGAAACTTCGGGTTTTTGTGTGTGCATATAAAAAAAATTAGAAATCAATATTACACAATACTTAATATTATTCAAATATTATAAGTGACTAATATATTATGTATATTCAATATATGTGTTTTTTTCTATGTACAACATAATAATTATGGCCAATTAAATAATGACATCTTTGTGCCTTGTATCAATATAAGATTTATCTTTTTAAATATGTTACTATTGGTCTATTTGAAGAAATTACAAATTTTTCTAAGGAAAAGAATATGTAAGATATACATAAAACAAAGATCCATATCAAACATCATTTCAGTAAAAATATTGCTGATAATTACATATACTAATTTATACTTTATTGTGCGCTAATCACAGTTGTTTAGAACCTTCTGCTTTTTTCGCTGTTGATTGAACACCTGATGTAATTGGAGGATTTTTTATCTCATCAGATTTGGAATTACTTTTAAGAACGACAGTTGATTTCTGCTTATTCTCTTCAATATTCTGATTTCCATAAGTTTTACTGGATTCTCTGACAGCATCATCTACTAACTCCTCTTTTCCATATCCTGGCTCAGTTGTTACTGGTGTAGCTGGAACCGTAGATTTATGCGTAGCTTTTATATTCTCTTCTGGTTGAGAAGTCTTGGAATCCTTTTCCAACGATTTTTGTATTTGTTCCTCTACTTCTAATACTTCTTCTTTATCCATTAATTCTATCAATTCATTTACTTGTTCTTTGCTTAAGTTAACATCTTCTTTACCTATTAATTCTACAACCTGTAAAAATTATATTACGTGATTAATATATCAATAAATAAATGTAATATCAATATATAATATAAAGTTGTATAATCATGCTTATATATAATATTTACAAAATTTTCAATATTATATTTGTCTTATTTGTAGGATAATATTGTAGGATATATTTATTAATAAAAATTTTTAGTTTGTTTTGTACCTTTAATACATCCTCTATTTTTATTGCACCGTCTCGATCGTCATCAATTTTTCCTAAAATTTCTGCTATGCGTTTTAAACGATGTTCATCGGGTACACTTTGGATTTGTTTAATGGCTGCAATCAGCTCATCTATTTTAACTAATTCTTCAACATCTTTGGCATCCTTTTTCTCATCAGGACCCAACGATTCGATTCTTTGTTTAACTTTTTTCTCGGATTGTTCGAGCTCCAACAAAACGGCATCCATTTTTGAGATCATTTTATTTACCTTTTTGAAAAGTCTATTAGCACCTTTTGATATTTTAATGTTTTCTATATCTGTTTGACCTTTTGCTTCCGCTTTAATTTGATACAATTCCTTAATATCTTCTTGATATTCTGCCATTTCTTCCTTAAGTTCCTTGATTTCTTCTTTCTCTACAGCCATAGTTTTATTATCCTAAAAATAAGATAATATAATATTAAGAAAGTTGTAAATATTAAAGAATTACTTGCATATATATTTCAATTATTTACTAACTTTGCCAATTGAATCCAGAGCTTGCTCTAAAACTTTGACATCAGTAGTAGTAATTTCATCTGTTTTGGTACTAAATTCCGGAATAGACTGTGGTTCAGCTTCTTTCTTTTCTTTTCTCTCTTCTTCAATTTTGCGTTCTTCCATTTTTATAATTTCGATATTGGTTCTATGATCCACTTTACCTTCTTTCTCTCCAATAGCACCCTTTGTACGTGCCACAACCGTATCAGGCAAGGCTGAAATAGTTGCCTTTAGCTTGTCCGACATAGGCATCGTTTCTGGTATCATAAGCGCTCGTGATAATAATAATAAAGAGGGTGGAACTTTTTTAATTAAACTTAAATCCAACCATTGTGATAATTGTTCTTTTAATCTGCTCTCTGGTAATCCATAAGCACGCATACCACGTGCTCTGCAAGCTTGTTGCAATTCAGCTCTAGTTAGGCTTTCAACTCCTTCTTTCTCAATTAGCTATTATCATTGAAAAAAAGGATATTTTAATGTATTTGTGTACGCGCGCGCGCGCGCGCGCGTGTGTGTGTGTGTGAGAGAGAAATAGAAAAAATAATTTTACATAAAGAAAATGAAGACTATACTTCATGAATACATACTTTGTCATCTGCAGTAAGACTTCTGAGTCTCATCCTAAGTAGAAACTTTAAAAAATTGGTAGTTCCAAGTGTTTGCACATCTAATACACGGCATAAAGCAATTAGTTGTAATCGTGAGAGAGAATCTAGAGTAATTTCATCCTCGAAAACTTTGCTAAATTTCATGATTTCTTCGTTGGTCGCAACAGTACCACTTGTCCGTACTTTGTAGAAAAATTCTGCAAATTCTTTAGCTTTTTCAGATTTATGATCTGATGATTGTAACGCCATTTCGTCCAATGTTTTTTGTAAAAATTTCGCCATTTCTATCTTAACCTGTTTATAAAAAAAAAGATATTTATTAAAATAATATTTAAGCTTTTATTAAAGTAGGTTACTATACTATTTTATGTGATATTCATATACATTATATTTGTCAAGTTCTGTTTATATATATATATATATTTTTTTTATTAGATTTTATATTTTAATATCTTAAATTTGAAATCTGATATTTTACCTTCAAAGCCTGTTTAAGTTTATCTTCTTTTTCAACTGCTGTCTGAAAAGTAGAAGGTAGCATGCCAGGGAATAATTTAATTGCCACTGGCAATAAAAATTCCATAAATGGAACAATAATAAAAACAGAGAATGGAATCAATCTGAACATATCCCCAGTTGTTTTTACCAGCTGTCAGAAAATATGACTGATTATTATCTTAATATTAATATATATCAAACTGATATATAACAAATGTAATCTGCTTAACATACTAAACGATGTTCTCTTCTACTAAGTTCCTTCCCATGTAAAACTCTCCATATTAATTTTGCTGATACTTTCAAATCGAGACCAAATAATCGAAATCCATGATAATAATGCAATATCTCGCCCTTAATTTTTTGCCATATTGTAACTTTAGCAACAGCTTTTTTTGGTTGCTCACTATTTTTCATGGCAATACTATCTACTGTTTTATTTTGTAGTTCTTTTTCTTCTTTAATATTCTTCACCGTTTCTTCAATCTTAGATGATGACTCTTGACCCTTCCAACTTGGAGTTACATAAAAGGTACGAATTTGTAGACATGTTTTATTATTAATATACATTGGTAGCACTATAGGCTCCAGCAATAATCTTCTTGGATCTCTCAAACGAGTATAAATTAAAGATATGCTACCCATTGTATGATTGGTATTGTACCATAATTTAAACGGAGAGTATCCTGAAAATATAGAATTAGCTGTTTCCAATTTTTTAAATAATTATAAAGTATGGAGCAAAATAGTTTAACTTATTTAATCCTAGCATAAATTACAAGTTAGTTTTTAATAGTAATAATATTTTACTTTTCCTATTAATAATTGAAAGAATTAAAGTAAGAATTAAATATTTCATACATATATACACACACACACATACACACACACACACATACACACACACACACACATATACACATACACACACACAAAACGAATAGCAAAATCTTTTGATTGCAAAATGGAGCAACAAAAAAGGTAATACGCTTTTCAAAAAATATAAATTTATATTTAAAAAAAATTGGGAACATAACCTATCAGCCCACGTTTTTTTTAGATTTAAACGTGACTATATCGTAATGGAATATTTGATAGAGGAATTCGGAGAGACGTTGACATTTTAAATAGGATACATTAATTTCACGATAGAGTACGTATTATCTATCGTTACATAAATGTAATGATAATAATGATGAAATTTTTTATTTCAACAAGTATAATAAAAAAATTATCGCATAAAATCGCGCTGATCTATAATAGGACGTGAAATAACGCACGGTGACACATACGTCGAACAATTACTCCACCGTGACCAGCGATCATTTTGGTGTGAATTAACGTGTTCATGGTATCTCACTTTCTCCGTGAGTATCCCGGAATGCTTTGGAACCGTCTTGTTGTGTCGCCGTAAGTATACCATGTGAATGCGCGACGAGTCACGTCCATCACACACCACCGTCCACTTTGAACATAGCGGAACCTAAATCAAAGATCAGCTGGCGCCATTGTCGCAGATTGGCAAAGATCTAAAGGCTAATATTACATTCATTTATTTTTTGTCGTACGATAAGCTTTTCAAGCCTGTTGATTGGCTGCGTTTAATTGTTTAATATTTAATGACAAGAAGGATAAAAAAATGATGATTCGCGAACATTTCCACGAAGTTGAACGCATCTTAAAGGTGCCATTTCATGAGACTTGAAAAGCGTAGTCACGTGATCTCAATTTAATGTTTATAGCATCTGATGGTGAAAATTCGATTTATTCAAGAATGACCAAATTGCGATTAACTTAATCAACAATTAATTTATCAAATAATTAATTTATCAAATAAAAATATTTTATTAATTAATTTTAAATAAAAAAGAATCATCTTATATGTTAACATGGATAAATTAAATTAAAATTTTTTTTTTTACACAAAAAGAAAGATAAAATTAAGAAATTAGAACGATAAATTATAATTGAAAATATTACTTTAAACAATTCAAATCAAATTTACTCGAAGTTGTTACTGTGGATGATTTCGATGAAGCAGCTGCAAAACTTATGTCAATCAGTGATTAATTATCAATTTTTTGTTATTCAATATGATTGAGGATATTTAGATCAGAGACAATTATAATAACGATACGTTATACAGAAATTTTGATATTCAAAGATTTGTAATTCTGAGCAAATTTCTACCAATATAGATAAATAAAAGAATAAAAAAGTAAACAAGTAAATTAACATTAGAAATGGACATAAAAGATTAAAGTAAATCATTGATAGAAATAATATAAACAATAGTGAAAGATATAATTTTAGAGATAGGTAGAGATAGAAATGGACATATTTTAGATTAATTAGCGCTATTATGATGTCACTTTTAATATATATACATATATTCTTCTGGAACGTTAAAATTATTTGTGTGTGTGTGT
>NW_012130082.1:1248321-1250669 GCF_000143395.1 Atta cephalotes
TATATATATATATATATATATATATATATATATATAATATAAATTGAACTAAATTATGTATATATAATATATATAAGATGTACAAAAAACTGGAAATTTTTTGCAATATTGACGAGTCATTTATGTTGATAGGATTAAGCATATATTAGTATATAACCTCGATATTTAATAAATATAAGCATCGGAATGATAAGCAATATATATATGTATGAAATCGCTAAAAATAATAATGATTACAATATCTAAATTGCTCGTAAAAAATTTCGCCGCCACTTTTATTTTCATTATCACGATTCTTGGCTACATTTGTTCATGTGATTTGTCTTCTTTCATGTTAAGATTGTTTCTTTAAACTTGCGAATCCAAGTTTGAATTGTACGGACTGATGAATTGATGATACAATATTGTGACGACGAAGATAAAAGTGATGACAAAACTCTCCAAACAGTTCGGGCGCAGCCATTATTTTTATAATGCGATTTACATTTACGTTTCATCATTCCAGTGCTTCATGTTACTAAATGGCTGCATAATGTTTGCCCAATATAATTCGTGACTTTCCAACTAATGCGATCTGTATTGATCACTTAATAAATAAATGAATTTCATTCATGAAATTCTCTTGATAAGCTTTAATCTTTAAGTAACTATACATATTGCGAAAATGTATTATTAATATTATTATGACAGTGTAGAATTTTATTTACTATATATTTTGTCTATTAAATCAGCATACATCTTCTGAACTACATTCTTTTTAAGTTTTAAAGTGGGTCCCAATTCACCGGTTGGAATCGAAAAATCATGAGGAAGAATTTCGAATTTCTGTACTTTTTGAGCATTACTTATAGCTTGCATATTTGCTCTCTTAATTGCCTTGTCGATTTCTCCATATATCTAAAAGAACAAGAAACATATTTTAATATTTAAATATCTAGATTAAATTAATAAAGACGAATGCTGCCACAGACCATGTCGTTTGCATTTATTAAGGCTTCTGAGTAATTAACATAACCATATTGAATTATCAAAAGCATTTTAGAGTGGGATAAGGATAGTCATTTTTTTATCCATTTTTACAATTGTTTTAAAACTATTTCATCCTTTTGTTTTATCCAAATTGTTTTTATTTACAAATGGCACGTAATAAAAATTAACGTGTCATTTCTCGCTTCTGACGTCACGATTCAATATGACTGTGGTGATTATTCAGGAGTCTTAAAGTATGTATAATAAGTTTATTTGTGATATTGTTCGTATTTATTTGTTCGATTTTAATTCGTCTTAAAAAATAAATAAATAAATTTTTTATTTATGCACAATGTTAAATAATATTAATTATATAAGTCACTTTTAAAACTTACGGCTTCATCACGAGAGTTTATGACTTCTGTAACTGTTTTGGCGCTACTACCAATAGACTGTGCCCATTTTAATACATCTGACGCCAGCGTATCCAATGGCGCGCCAGTCTCTTCATTCATATTACTCTGAAAAAAAAAACGTATTTGGATATTTATAATTTCAAATTTATATTTTTTTATTTTCTTGCATAGTACCTTAAGTGTGACAAGGACTATTAAATATTTCCTTTGATCTCCAATCACTATGGCATTACTTAAATATGATAATTCCGACAATATTGCTTGCTCTATATTGTATGATGCCACATTTTCCCCTCCACTTGTGATTATAAGTTCTTTTAGTCTACCTGTGAATGTGTTAAAAGTAAAAAATACATATATAGAATACATATATGTAATTTAACGTAAGTTAAGTCAATATTAAATTAATTTAAGTTAAAAAAAAGTTAATTTTGAAAAAAATTATTTTTTAGATCGAAATGTCCTAATTTTTCTTAAAATGAGATTAAATAACTATTAATATAGATTATTAAGTAAATTAAATTTTTAATTTTTTTATTCATATGTGATATAAGTATATAACACATAATAACAAATATAATATAACGATATAATATATAATGATATAATGATATAACTATATAAATTATATAACTTTAAAAAAATAGCCAACACATATAGAAGATACAAGATCAGTGATTAATAAGTCTTTTTAATAAGTCTTAAGCCATAAGAAATTGACTAATTACAATCGAATGCGAGAAGAATATTTGACTGTAATTGGTTAATTTCTTATGACTTAATGCTTAAACACCTATTGTAGATCCAGATTATGGCATAAAGCATAACCGCATAAACTAATCAGAGAGCTGTATTAGCATCTTAAGATTAAGAAATTACTTAAGAAATTACTTAAGATGGTCTTAAAATGAATAATGAACAGATTACGAATATACATTAGTACGAATATACATTAGTATATTA
>NW_012130082.1:1252050-1262698 GCF_000143395.1 Atta cephalotes
ATATATATATATATATATATATATATATATATGTGTATATATATAAAATAACCGAATTGGTTGTTACCAATTCGTTACTAAAAAAAAATAATGATAACGACGTTAAAACATTATTACTTTCAATCCTGTGTAATTAACATATGTGAAAATTTGTATTAATTTTAATGTGATCGAAATATTTTTACTTAGATATCTGGAATAGACAAAACATAATTAAAAGATTTATTCATTTATTCTATTCTTCAAAAACAGACAAATTTCTCACTTGAAATAACTTAGAATAACTTTATTGAAACTCATCGTAATTAGATGTTTAAAAAAGCATTTTACAGCTTCAAATCTCTACTTTTCAAATCGGTACGTTAGAAAATAATCTTACTGATATTTTATAAAATTACATAGACATAAATAAAGATGCGTTAAATTTCAAATTTTTTATAAAGTTTCTCAGTGCGAAATAAAAATTATACACAAATATGATATAGCATTTGAAAGAGTAAATCTTTACCTTTAATTTGCTTTTTTGTTGAGCATCATATATGATTCTTCTTTTCATTGAATTCTATTCAACATTAAAGCAAAAACGAATTCGGTCAAAAAAATCGTTGATCCGAAAAGTAGAGATTTCAAGATATAAAATACTTTTCTAAATATTATTATGATGATTTTTAACGTTAAGTTAATCTATCTTAAAATTTGCTTGTTTTTGAAGGATAGAAGACAAGTAATTTTAGCCGCTTTTTAATTTTGTTAAGTAGTATATTATCCTACTTTGAAACATCTTACTTGTGCTGCAATGTGAGATAATGGCAAATAGCTGACTATGACTTCTGATTTTTCTTTTATACGTAGCACTAGTAATAATGCCCGTATGCCGAACAATAAATTATCATGGTTTACCATTACAGCTTTTGGATTTCCGACTGTCCCCGACTGTAAAGATTGCAAATAGGAAAATAGTATATTAAATATTATAGCAATTGCAATTTGATTAAATGTGATAAATTCAACGTACCGTATACACTAAACTGCAACATTCGTTTATTCCTATCGTTTTTAACACATATGATAATTTATTCTCCGATTCTCTCTTACCTATGTCTAATAAATCACCCCACTAAAGAAGAAACAATAAATGATAATAAGTTATATGTACTAAAAAGTATACAATAAAAAGATTTTAGAGAAGTATAATAATCAATTTACGCTCAAAATATCCTTTTCGGTAGGTTTGCCGTCATATTGAACAATTACTTTCAAATAGGACAAATTGTGTTTTATTTGCAAGATTTTCCGCAAATGCTTTTCATTTTCAACGACTATTATATTTGCTCGACTGTGTTCAGCGCAATATTGGCATGCCTCCGGAGAATTTGTGGTATAAATCCCTGTCGCGATTCCACTAAAAAAAAAAAATTTTTTTTAAATTATCGTACAGCTATATAAATAATACATATATATTGTGATAATATGTAAATAGTATATATGCATGTAAATTATTATATTATATGTGATGATCTTATTTAGACATAAACAATTAAACTTTTTTACCCAGCGTATATAGTTGCGAGTTCGGTAATGAACCATTCCGGACTATTGAATCCTATTATGCAGACGCTATGATATCGCTCTAAACCTAATTTTAAAAACGCTTTTGCGACGATTCTTACGGTAGACTCGTATTCTCTGTAATACAAATTAACAAAATTGTATAAATTGTACAAAATTGATTATATCACTTACCGGAATAAATGTAATTATTAAACTCATCGAATTTTCTTGTAAACTAAATTGAAAAAAACAGAGAAAGAATCTGAACAAAAGCAATATTATATTTATAATATATTTGTACATAGTAAAAACTTTTGTGTTAAATTTATCACATTTTACATGTCCAACGGTCCATCCAAATTTTTGTGTTAATTTAAAGAAAGATGAATATGTTAGAAAGTAACACAAATATTATGTAAAAAATTAACACAAGAAATGTAATGCTTTGATACAATTTAAAAATAAATTTTATGTTAAATTGACACATTTATAATATTAAATTTAACTGAAATTAGATGCTACTTTTACATTTTTAGATTAGACGATGTCTCTGTGATATTTGATAGCAACATAGATTTGATCGCAACATAGATTTAACAGATATTTACTGTTACAAAGAGGAAATAACACAAAATATCAGTATCTTTTTACATATACGTAAAATATGTATAATAGTTGAACAGAACATATTTTTTAAATAAAATTAACATTTATGATGTATTAAATCAACATTTTATTCATTTATTTTTAGAATTTATGCTTTAATACTACATTATTTTTGTTATTTGTTTACCTATAAATTGTGTTATTTTAACACTGAGAAATGTTAAATTTTAATTTAACACAAAATATTCAAATAACATAATCACATTATGTTAAATTAAAACTTGGATATATTAAAAATTCAACATAAAAATTTGAATAAGGATTCATTTTAACATAAATACAAAATGTTTTTTACTGTGTAAAAATATATATATAGAGAAATTAGTTATACAAGTTTTATTATATCTACATATACTAGAAGAGATTAGGATCAAAAGGAACATAGGTAAGTTCTAACACTTACAAAAAAAACAATATATTTAAAACAATAAATTTAAAAACAATAAATTTAAAAACAATATAATTATAAACAAAATACAGAAGTGTAAGACAGAGAAAGATAGAAGTTTGTAATTATTTATATTATAAATTTTTATTTATTCCTAACGTTTGTGTATTTTCTTTATAATTATATTGTTGTAACATAATATTTTTTAATGTAAATGTTACAACTTATTCGTTTTACTTTTAACTCAAGTTTCTCTTGTTGTAATAATATTTTACTTGTTATAATAATAAAGGAAACAATAATAATAAAGGAAAATAGCTTTGTAACTTTTTTATACATACTGGAAAGTATACGTGGTTCTTTTGCCGTTGATATCAGGTCTAGACACCAACGCTATGTGATCAGGATAAAGCTTTGCTGTTCTAGTCAAAACTCCAGGGATTGATACGGGTTGATATAAATTGAATTCATTATCTAATTTTATTCGTACTCTGCCATCGGCATTACATGTGGTATCTGCGTCTGTAAATAGTACTTGATCGGGTCCTAAAAATATTCAAATAATAAATATTTATTTCTTTTATTTAAAAAAATTAACAATATTATATTTATTTGAAAAGTAATATTTTACTATTTTTATTTAAAAAAATAACAATTTATGAAAAATTATTAATTGCTTGATGGGAAAGAAGAAAAAAAGATATATTTTGTCGTAGACAGAATTTATAAGTAATTGTCTACGTAAAGCAGGATAAATGACAATTATGCATTAATATTTGTTTTGACATTTGCAAAAGGAAAGAGGAAGGGAGGGAAGGCGGGAAGAAAATGGAGAGGGAGAGAGGAGAGAAAGGGGAGAAGAGGGAGAGAGAGTAGAGAAAGGAGGGAATGAGGAAAAGAAGGGAGAGAGAGAGAGAGACGGAGGGGCCGATTGATAAGTTCAATTATTGTGTAGTAAAAAAACTTTTAAAATATATTGTGATAAAATTACCATCGAGGCCGGTTTCACTAAACGATGCATATTTAGCCGATTGATTCATTTCCTACAACAAATTTTACATCCAATTTGTTATTTAAATATTAAAATGTTATGACATTTATTATTTTTACATGATTTTGAAAATAAAGTGTAACACTGTTTATTTCATGTTTTAATAATAACAATCCAGAAATTGGGTTGGACAATAATAATCATCCAGAAAGACAATGTACTAATATCAGTAATTATTAAAAAAGAAAATTTAATATATAATAGCTTTTTAAATACTGAACCTTTTTTGCACGTCCATTATTAGCGCATAAGGTTTAGGGAATTGAAATTACCTAATGAATAAATCCAACATACAGTCTAACAATTACAATTTATTATTTATTTTTGGAATATTTTTGGAATTTTTCAATTTTATACGTATATATATTATCTGCGGTTTGCAATATCGCTACAATATAATAATTAAGTTATTCCAGAGGAGACAGATTTTTAAAGGTTATTGTAAAGATTTCCGGAAGCTGTCAGTTCCGATATTTGAAATCGGCTATATTTAACTTATTTTTTTAACTTTAAAATACCATGCGATCAAAGACATATTAGTATAATAAATAATAAATTATTTAGTATTAATAGTAACCAATAGAAATGTATCATAAAATTTGTAAAATGTGAAATGAATACGTGAAAGTAAAGCATGATAACAAATAACAAAAAAAGACGTGATTAACGTGGTAGCATACAATTAAATTAATATATAACTAATTAAAGGAAAAAAGGCAAATAGAAATGAGAAACAACAAAAAATTATATATGTATATTCAATTAAGACACAGTTTCAATATGCATGAAAATCTAATTTTGAAAATCTAATATTTTCAGAGTGTTTCCACTCCCGTAATCGAATATTAACAGCTAAAAAATTATTTTGCGATTAGGTCTATGTATTTTAAATATGAAAAATTTCAGATATTTATTTTGGATTTTAAACTAATCGAACTTTCTTTGTTAAGAATCTGAAAAAAAGTGAATAAGATTATTAATCTATAGGTAATATAGATATTCGGCTATTGTTGAAACTAAGATTATCAACTACTTTCTCAATCATTTTAAGACATAAAAATTGTATTTACTAAATTGCTATAAAAATCGACAATTTTACGTTAAGAATAAAATTTAAAAAATTAATATTTTAATTTCACTAATTTCAACTATAACGGAACATATTTCAAATGTAGTGGTCAGCCAACTACATCCGCCAAATGAACCACTCACATGAACTTTAAATGATTCGATTAACTATAAATGCTTATAATTAAAAAGTTATTAGCCTCTACATTTTGATATGATTTTCATCTCAAAATATGATCTCAGGAATTTATCCTTATGCGTTGTTACGGTCTTTATGTAATACTCTGTACATGTAATATATAAATAAAAGAGTACAGTAATAGAATTGGAACGGAATTTAACATACAAAAAAGATACGTACAAAAATTGAAATAGATAAATACTTTTGAGCATAGAAATCCTTTCTTCAACGAAGAACTCGTTTATTTTTCGTTATTCACTGATAATTGTTCAGGCTTCTTTGAAAACTTCCATTACTTTATGATTCCGTGTGATCGTTTGTCTTGAAATTCGGTTTACTAATTATGTTTAGTACACGATTATCTTTTTTTTTACACTTTTTCGATCTATTTTTATATAATACGTAGCTGAAGTTTTACTAAACAAAAAACACCAGTTTTGATCGTAAACGCATATGATTGTTTCGAATAATTCGAATATATTATTGCGTAGTAGAATTAGTTTCCATTGAAATTTGGAAAAACCTAAAACCTTTTATACTTGCTTAACATAAGCTACTATTCGTAAAACTGTTGGAACTATTTTTTCGTTATGCAGCTAAAAGTAATTACGGTTAAGGCTATCTTAAGTATTCTTTCGATCCCTCAAGACGAAGATAGAGATTTTAGTCGCAGTCGCTTCTGATTGGATAATGAAAAAACATTATTGTTATGGATACTGTGACAAAAAAGACTTGTGGGCCATAACATACAAAAAGTTTAAATAGTAAATAAATTGCTAATCACAACAGAAATCGTAAAGCCAACGTAGGTAATTAACAAATCTATATGCTTTGATTCTCTTACGATTTATTGCTTAAGAATTTTTATGCCTTAAATTCTTTGATTGTGACTTACGCGTTGTTTTAAATAATAAATTGTAACTTTCATACAATTGTCCAAATTTTTCGGATAAGAAGACTATAGATAGATTATTCAAATGAAGTACTTTCATAAAATATAAAATATCTATCTATCTATCGTCCGCTTTATCACAGATATAGAAGAAAATAGATTTCTTGTTTGTTCTTCTTATCACTTCTTATCACAGAAGACTAATAATGCTTTTAATTATCGAGAAAACAGATACGCATGAATAAATCTACTTGCTATGTGACAACACCACAACAGCACAAAAAAAGTAGCTAGTGAGTATATAAAACATGATGTATAATAATAAGAATTTCTTGTCATACATTATGCTATAAATTAAGCAAGCAATATGCAATTTTCAAAGAGCAAAAGCGACACTTACCACACTTATAATTAAAATATGTATATGTGAAATGATTAACATGATATTTATTACTGACAATAGTATTGTGTTAATGATAAATGTTATATGTTAATCATGTCATTAATAAAATCTTGTTAATTTATTTGTGAATCTAATCAAAGGCATGCAAAAAGAATTATATTCATTATGGATGAAGAGAATAAATTAGAGCACTCGAAGATCAGAAATCTATGTGATTAAATTTTATAAATGTGGTTTTATAATATAGAGCATTCACTACATATCAGATAAAGAACATTTATAGAACTCAACTACTTGAAATAATCCTTACAATTGCAATATAATGAACATGATAAAAAAGATATAATTAAAGTTATTAGTTAAATAAGCAATAAATTTCAACATAGCCATCACACGATTATACAGACAATAAAATATTATTTATGATATTATATATAAAAAGAATAATGGATCTTAATAGCAGAATTAATGATATATGTATGTGAGGCATTTCACATCAAACCTTTAAACCATCATAATTTTTTTTTAATTTGCTGACATTCTATAGATAAAAATATTAAAAATATGAGACATAAAAATATGAGATATACGTGTTTTGTGAAAAGATTTGAGATTTTTTTATGAAATTATTTATGCTTGTTGTAGAAATTCATAAAAAATCGCTCATTGAACATTCAAGTTATTATATCGTCGAGATTATTAGTTGTACAAAAAAATACAAGAAACTGATTTTAAAGATCTTAAATTATTCGATGAATAGATTATTTTTACTTAATCATTTTCCTATAAGTTAGACCTGTTTAAGGTTTTTTGGCTTAAAATGTGTCGGTATTTACGCCCATTACTTATTACTACTTATTCCTACTTCTCACTTTATTATTATTTTGTCATAGCGCGCGATGCTCTCAAGGACTAAGTCTGAAATCATTTAAATATCATTATATCATTATATGATATGAAATATCATTATATGATATTAATGATGCATACTGATAATGATGTAATATACATATATTTATAGTTAAAATATATTATGAATAATAACATATTTTATAATATTAGTAACACAATACTTTTAAATAGTGAAAAACACAAGTCAAAAACTTTTAAATTATTTCAAATTATAGTGTCATCCGCATTCCTGAGGCCGAGCGTCACGCGCTACGATAAAACAGGAATGAAGAAAGGAGTAGGAACGGTAATAAGTGTGAATGTCGATACATTTCGATTTCAAGTCAAACATTTCCGATCTTGGACAGCTCTAATTTATATAAAAATGATGAAGTAAAAATAAATTATTCATAAAATAATTTAAGATTTTTTTAAATCAATCAATTGTATTTTTTTTTCTATTAATAATTTTAATGATATAATAACTTGAATATTTGCATGAGCGACGTTTTTTATGAATTTACGAGCGCAAAAAATTTCACAAAATTATTCCGTCCTTGTTGACTTATATCTTATAAATAACATATGTGGAATATAAATAGCTCCAATAACGTCTTTCCGAACACAGATTACTTTAGATTGCTCACAATCAGTTTAAAATTGAATGTTAAGACCGTAACACAGACTCTTGCATAACGCATAATGCATTTGTGTATAAGAGAATCAACCAATCAAAATTCTTCTTTTCCATGGAAGAAGAAATTCTCATTAGTTGTTTCGCTTGTGCACTATGCATTATGCGTTATGCAAAAGTCTATGCTGCGGCCTTTACATACATGACACTACATCTTTTTCATGCATTTTTTACTATCAATAGTGCTAATTTTTATCACTATTGTATCTATTTTATATATTTTTTGTATATATATTTTGTATAGAAATATACAAAAATGTTTATATTACATTGCAGTAACATATTATTAATATATTTCTGGTATTATAGAAATAATATGTTCAAAGTTGCTGGCATAGAGCCGTAGGTAATATTTATAGTTACAAATAATATTTACGTGTAATATTCCTGACATTTGTATAATATTGTATTTATATTTAATAATAACTTACATGTGTGATTTGTTGGGAATAGGTACGACATATATAATAATTATCTTTTCGGTTTTTTAAAATTGATCGAAAGAAATCGTTCCCATCACGGTCTCGGCGATGCTTCCCTCATATACCTTTGTATACTTTATACACACATATGGATTGGCAACATAAACAAGACTATGTCCATATTTTTCGAAGAATTACGTTTTATGTATGCGTTTTATATATACGTTGTATATTCCATCTCAGTGAAAAAAAAATGACCGTCAATTCGATATTGAATCAATGTTAATTCAGCTTGTTAAAAAATTCTTCCTTTTTCGATTTTATAAAATTTTATTTTGCATATGTTTTAATTACCTATATATTAATTTTTTAAAAATCTTATTTTGTGTGCTTTGATACAATATATTATTTTTAATTCTGATGATGTAATATGAACGCGCCATGTTTAATTGATATGTGCAATGTATATTTCTGGATATTTTGAGAAAGAAAAATACTTGAAAGGTATGTTTCTCTCTCCAATTTTCTCCAGATATCTTTGCAGAAACTATAGCAATTACCAGTTTATACTTATTATAGGCTCATATACTTATTATAGACTAAACGCACTTACAACGATATTAACGCGCTAATATATTATTTATATTTTACTCTACGCATATTATAAAATTTCAAAAATGAAAGCGCATTTTTATCGATAAAACGATAAAACGATATATGTTCTGAATATACAGGCCAGATCTGTGTATGATCTCCGTCTTCTTTTCCCCTCTCTCTCTTCATCCTCAATAAGGGAAAAGTAGGTCAGTATCAGAGTATGCTTCTCATTGTGAACATTAATCACTTAACTTTTTCTTTAAAGTCGCAGTATAGACTTTTGTATAACGTATAGTGCATAAAGAGAATCAACTAATCAAAGTTCCTCTTTTTCGTGAAATAGAAGGAAAGAAAAGATTCTGATTGGTTGATCCTTTTTACAATCCTTGTTACGATATGCAATTGCATATTGTAATAAGTATAATTGCATAATATTTGTATAAGCAAATTTTAAAAGTTTGTGATACATTTTTTGTAAATAAATATTTAAATATATAACCTTATTAGTTTTTTGATTCTGATATGCAGATTTCTTCTTTATTTTCGATTTTGTATAAATAAAATCAACTTACACTTATGTATAATTTAAGGAGAGAAAAATCATAATATATTATCAAGTATATAATTAAATACTAATATATAATATATTTGATATAATACGATAATAATAAATAAAAATAAATCAATATAATTCAGAATAAATTAATATAAAGCGCGCGTCCGCATTCGCGCGTGGAAAGAATTTACGTAGAAATAAGAATAAAATTTAAAATATAAAATATGCGATGTATATAGATAATAAATTTATAAATAGCATATTAAATAATATATCAAGAGAAATATACAAGTCAAAGGCCAAGCAAAATTTCTCTTTTCTCTCCTCTTTCCTCTCTCTTCTAAAATATCTATATCTTCTAAAATATCTAAATATTTTATACTGAATTTTGTTACCGCGTTTTTTTTGAAATCCTTATCTCTAGCTTTCTAAAATATACAGTTCGTAACATTACCTCATAAAAACCCATAAAAATAACTTATCGTTACTGTTCTTTTTCTTAAAAAGTAACTCGTTATCGTTACATATTATTGATTTGCAAAAGCATGTTACCGTTATTATCACTCAAAATGGAACAATTTATCATTACTTTTTTTCTTGACACTACAATATAATATAATATTATAGCGTTTTTTACTGGCAAAACTTGTGAGTATTTATTGTTAATGCACATTAAAACCATTGTACGCAATTCTAATCTAAATGTAAAAATAAGATATCTGAGATGATATAATGTCTAAAGTATATTTTATCAAATAGCATAATAAAATATATTGAGGATTTTACGGTTTAATGAGTTAAATTAATTCATTTCTATATTTTTATTAACCATACATCTTTATGTTGATTGTACAGCGGCTTTAAAGTGCGCATTAATTCTGTCAATGAAAAACGCTATTATGTAAACAGATTCTTGCAGTAACTACAAAAAAGATGTTAGAATTCTATGTTAATAATAATATAGAATAACAATTACACAACAGACGTTTCGATCTTTTCACATCAAATCCTTTTTAGATCTGATAAAACTTAACAATAAAACTTACGTAACTATTTTACATCAAATAATAATCTCGTTATCAATCTCAAGAAGAATTTGATATGTAAAATAGTTAAGTTTTATCAGATCTGAAGAAGATTTGAAACGTTTATTATATGTTTGCATAATTGTTATTCTATTACAAATATATAAATAGTATATAATACGAATATCAAGCATGGCTTCTTTGTCTTTTTATAATTTAATTGTTTGAATTTTCGTTGGTGCTTAATACATTGTGTTTAATTT
>NW_012130082.1:1265199-1270212 GCF_000143395.1 Atta cephalotes
AAAAACAATTAGTGAAATCGTTACCATTACTCCAAAAATGTAACTGTGTTACTATGAATGTTATTCAAATACTCAAGCGTTATTAAAAAAAATAACTTGTAACGGTAATGACGTTACAAATAACGTTACTTGCCAACTCTGAAAGTATAATACTAACGCATAAAAACTGAAAAAAAAGAATTTTTTATTATCAGAAAAAAAATTTTATTATCATTTTTAGCACTATTATTTTTATTTTTATTATTAGGACAGCGGATATGATACTCGCACGCACGGCGGATACAGGGTAAATGTGACTTAAGATATTAATTTAAAACATTTAAAAAGCAGTTTTTTATTATAATAATAAATTATTATAAATATATATAACGTTTAAAAAGCAGTTTTTTATAATAATAATAAATTATTATAAATATATATTAGTAGTAAATTATTTCAAATATGTGGAAAATGAAATAAACACATATAATAGAAATAATAGAAATATATATAATATAAATAATACATTTATAATAGAAATAAATATCCGTTTATTCATTTTCTTCACAGTTGGAAAAAATAAATAACTCTAACTCGTGGGTCTTGCGAGAGCCTGCATCCGCCAGCGGAAGGTTAATTGTGATATTATTCTAGCTGACAGTTCAGAATTACATTTCAAGATTGAAATAATCGCAGTTCATAAAACTATACAATGTTTATTTAAAATACAATATACAAAAAAAGAGAATTACGACCCAGTGATAATTATAATTCATAATTAATTCATAAACAAAACAATTTCAATTTTCAACGAGATCATTTTTGATGTTAACTGTTAATTTCAATTTTAAATATATGAGATGTACGCAAAAACGCTATTACATTCAATAACGCATGATTGCTCATCTCGATGACAGCTCGATGACATGAGGATCATATCTACACCTTATATTTGGTATTTCATTAGTGAAAAAAATTTATACAATTTTAATCATGTGATATTGAAGTACACTTAGAAATGTAACTACATGTTTCATTTACATATAATGAAAATGTGGTTATAAACGAAATTAAAAGTAATAAATGATTTAATTAAGTTAGTTATAGTAGTTTACACTCATAACTAACATTCATTACTTAAATGTAATGAATGTTATATTAAATTTATGAAATTTAATGTATTGTATACAATATTGTGTACAATACTTTTCACAAAATGTTATAAAAAGTACATTAAATTTCATATACATGTAAACAAATATACTTTTCAGTATAACAAATATACTTTTAAATATAAATACATTAAATTTAATGTAATGCCATGAAATTAAGTTTAAATTATGTAATTTAAAAGTATATTAAATTTCATGAAATTTTTAACAGTGTATAATAGTTCAGTCTTGCACTTTTATAATAATTTTTATATATTTAAAATTAAAACATTGAAAATGAAGTTTCGTTGAAGATAGACAAAATGTTCATTTTGTTTATGGATTAAATATAATTTAGCTCTCTTTTTTTTATATATTGTAATTTAAATCGTTTGAGCCATTTTTTATAATTTTAATTGTATATTTAAACAATTTACTATAAAATAAATATCATAAAAAATTAAATTTAATAATAAAAAACCTAAAGAAGTTATAGTCATTGAAGAAGCGAAATACGTTATAAATCGATGTCTATACATACATAGGTAAAAATTCGCAACTAAACATACTACAGCAACAAATAAAAAATTTAAATTAAAAAGTTAATTGTAGTTTTTTATTTTAAACAATAGTTTCTGAGATATAAGATTTTAAATGGTCCATTACAAATTAGTTTAGATGATCACCTGTGAGAACACGCTGAAATGTGCACTTAACAGCGCTAGAATTACACGTGATGCTCGACTTTTTGAATTAAAGGCATGTATGTACGATGCTTGCTTTGATACATGCCGTGTAACGTTTGACAGATAACTACGAAATTAGTACAATTATTTCTGTTTCTGAAGATGCTGTCAATCGCAGTCAATCGTCTATTCGATCACGTGATAGTTTTTAATCTTTTGATTGAAGAAAACATGCAAGAAAACAAGTTATGAAGTAACACATAATAAATGCAGAAGTCATGCACATCGACATGCCGCACTTAATATATGAACATTACATTCCAGCATGCATCAGAGCAAGCATGCATATCATTAAAAAAAATCGAGCATCGTGTATTTTTGACTTTATATTATCTCGCGCGATTCATGAAGAGATAATTATCTAAACATAGACTATAATTAGCCCATATTTGAACTTTTATTCTCTTAAAAATTACTTATAATTAAAAATAATTAAAAAGTTATTTATAATCTAAAATTATGATTATTACTACTATAATATTAGTAATAATAATTACACAGGTGTAAATAGTAGGCATTAATTATATAGTGCTAATCTTGATCTAAAATTGAGTCGAAATGTCTTAAGCCATTTTTTTTCTATAATTCTTTATAAAGCAATTATTATGGAGTAAAGTTAATCCAATGGGCGCCGTCTTTTAAATGGACACACGTCCGTGAGTCGCCTAGTAGTGTGCGTAAGCGTTCCATTGCGCCGCGTCACTATGACTTCGCCGCTATTGCGCAATATTTTCACGCATCAAAAAATGCGAATAAATTTTTTACATTAAAAATTATATTCCTTCTGTCATTTTCTTTCAGGAAAATTTCAACAAGGGATACAAGAACTCTAGTCAAAACGTAACATATTACAGTTTATTACATATTTTCTTTTACTTTGAACATGAACTTATTTAGATATGTAAATGTTATAATACATTCTTTAAAAGAAAATTAATTTCTTCAGAATACTAGATAAAACCATTCGCAAGAAAATTCATTAAAATAATTCGTTTTAAAATTAAAAATTTAAGTTTAATGCAAAAATTTATGAAAAAGAATATAGGATTGCTTAAAAAATAATTTAACATGAAACAGAATTCATTCCTTCTGCTTATTCAAAACTCCAAATGTTTATAATGAAAAGTTTGTATTATTTTCTGTTTTATGACATATTTTTCTTAATATGTCTACATTTTACATAGAAACTTTTTAAAAAATGGATTTTTTAAGTAATATCAAGTCATTTGTAATAGATAGCTATATAGAGAACATTTTTAATGAAAAAATTAATTAAAAATATGAATACAAATAATATTTATATTCTAAAAGGAGACTTACAGAGATTTGAATTTACAAAGAAATTTACAAAGAAATATTTTTTAAACAATTTATAAGCAAAAAAATTATATTTTTTTTAATATAAAATGCTACAATTTGCTACGTTTTAACGAGAGTTTTCGTATCCCTTACTGAAATTATCCTGAAAGAAAATGCTTTTAACAGAAGGAATATGATTACTTTAACTTTAAGCAAAGCTTAAAACTTTCTCTGTCTCTATTTCTCTTTCGCTTTAAAACGAGACAAAGAGAATTTTAAGACTTGCTTAAAATGCAAGTACCGTTAGTGCAACCGAGTCTTTTTTTTAAGTAGCTTAAATTCATAAAAAATTCTGAATGTATTGAGATATATATTATTACAGATTTAGATATTTTATATATTCAGAAATTTCTTTTAATGAATACGTTTTCTTAACAATACTTTTGCATTGATTTCGTAAGTGTATTTATCAGATATATTACTTCACAGATGCCTTTTAGGACTTTTGAAGATTTTTATTATTTTTAAATAATAACCACAATGATTTTTAATCAACACTTAATATTAATAATATTAATATTTTTCGTTAAAAATAATACTGAAATTCGTTATTCGCTTGTTAAAAGAAACTAATATAAAAACATTAACAAAATTTACATTTAATTATTATATTTCATGGAAAGTCCAAATAGATCTATAAAGAAATTAGATTCTGTAAAAATATATAATGGATAACCAACTTTATCATCATATTCAAATAGTCACATTATAACGTCCCTTTTTATTTAAACAATTCTTTTCATTTTAAAAATTGTCTTAAGAGGATCCTAAAGTCGTTTATATTATCGACTAACGACTTGTTTGGTTTATACTTCGGCTTTAACCTTAAAATTCTAAAATTCAGCCAATGGAATACAGATTTCGGTTAGAATTAATTAGGACTAGCAACTCTATTAGTTGAATTTTAGGATTTTAAAGTTAAAACCGAAGAATTAATCTATATAATTATTATCAATTAGATATTTTAATCATATAATTTTTGTATAACAAATACTTTTTTTTCTCTTTCACAGATTCGAAAATTCTTTTCCAGAATTTTTAAAGTATACGCATTAATACGTGTTTGTGAGATGGAGTTTATGCCGAGAACGATCAAAAAATTTCGAAATTGAAATATTTTTTATCATTTCTCATTATTAGTGTAATATAGCGTCTCAAGTCGTGACAACATTTGTTTGATATAAAAATTTTGCAACCTGAACTTACGAAATAATAATCCATAAACACGTAGTTTGCACGAACAAATAACGTCGAGTTCTTAAAATTAGATTTAGATGTTTTACCGCGACGAATTTGTTATACGAAAATTGACACGACTGCGTGCGTATCATAGGTGCGTAAGATGTTGGTATAGTAATATTAAGTAGTATATGGGTGTGTTCCGAGTTATGTATGAAGCGCATGATGTATCATTTTATTCTTTTTTATTATTTGGTGAACAACAAGGACAAATGATGCATTATGCGCTTCATGTGAAATTCGGAACACGTTCTTTAAAGAATCATGGCGATGCGTTGGAAAAAGCGACTTCTGGTGACTTCATCGGAGTTCGAGTTTCGCTTAGGATTCCCTTAATTATTTTAAATGTGTTTTATATATTAAACTCAGATTATAAATTATTTGATTATAATGATATCTTACAATCTTTTCCTTCACACACACACACACACACACACACACACACACACACACACACACGCGCGCGCGCGCTATACACGAAGGTAATCAGTAGTTAGTAATTTAATTTTTATTCCTATAGAAGTAAATTATTAGTACTT
>NW_012130082.1:1272840-1282641 GCF_000143395.1 Atta cephalotes
ATTATAATGATATCTTACAATCTTTCCTTCTACACACACACACACACACACACACACACACACACACACACACACGCGCGCGCGCGCTATACACAGGGTAAATCAGAGTTTGAATTAATTTTTTATCCTATGAGAAAATTATTGACTTCATATCTATTGGATTATAACGTGCGTGCAATCGATAATTTTCTCATAAGATAAAAAAAGCTGGTTCAACGACTGTGGTTTACCCTGTTTATATTTATAATTAACTCTTCTTATATTTAATAAAACTAATTTAGAAATTTTTATGTTTTGTACGAAAAGCAATATACAATAAAAAAATTATTATATTGTTACTTCTTTTCTTTTGTAGTTTCAGTTATTTCTAAAATTTTAGTTAATTGGTTTATCAAATAATTTTACATCTTATATCAAATAACAATTTTACTCAATTGCTTCAGATATTTACTCTCGTACGTACCTTGCCTTTCTCACTTTTTAATTATCTAAGACTCTAAACACTTCCTCTACGTGTGTGCTTAAGGTATGTATAGATTACTCCGGACAAATTGCAGATATCTGGATGCGTCCAAGTTTCTGAATACAATCGACAGCCCTGACTAGTTGATGGTTGTTGTATTCCTAAAGTCGCAGCATAAGTTTTTACATAATGCATGAAGCATAAGAGAATTAATTAGAGTTTGTTATTTCATATTCTGATTGGTTGATTATTTTGCTATCTGATTTGTAAGTAATGATTATCAATGGGTATAATTTTTTATTTTTTTAGAAATATTAATATGTATAAACATAATAAATTATTACATATTAGAAATATTAATATGCAGAAACTATTGCTACATGTTATATTGAAATGAGATTAATTTTTTTTTAATTAGCATTTGTATGATTTGAATATTTATTAATATTAATCTAAAGTCCAAGGCTGATTTTTGCAAATCATTTTAGCTAAATAAAAAATATGACATATAGAACAGATGGAGCAAGAAAGAAAAATCTAGAATACATTTCTGTAGTATGAATCAAATAATATTAAATTTATTGTTGGGACAACAAATAAATTATAAATTCTTAATTTGTTGAACCAAATCAAAATACGATTTTTCCGTTAATAGCTGTTAGATTAGAGCATAAAATAACGAATATTAACATAACATGATGACTAAACATTGTATCTAGTTATATTGAATAGAAAATCGTAATTACAGTGTCTCACGAAACTGATTCAATGTATTACACAACAATTATTTACGATTAATTAAAGAAGACAATGAAAATAACTTTTAATAGTTTCAATACAAAGTCTGTTCTTTACCAATGAATTCAGTGAATTGTATTCAGTGCACACGGTATAATAAATGAAATGAAAGACAGTACAATAAGTGAAAACAAATTATTTCGTTCAGTTCAACTTATTGCGATATGTACACCAGTTTAGAGAAATAACAGGCCAAATATAACAATGCAAAAAGTATTCGTATAAGGATATTTTTTTTATAAAAAAAGCCTTATTTGTAGAAAATAAACATTAATTAGCAATTTTATATAAAGGAAAGGAAAAGAATTTAGAGGAAAGGTCCCTATTATGAGATACCGAGTTCATTTTGGATAAATACTAGAAGTTTATGAACAGAATTTAAAAAAATAATAGATCATTTTGAAGGAAATTTAATAAACTTTAAGATAACGTTATATAAAATTTAATTTAAATTCCATTTTTTTTTGGAAAATTAAAGAAATGTAAAAAGTGAGCAAATCGCAAAGTCAAAAAATTGTGCTCTTAATATGAGATGTCCCGAGAAAACGATAGTAAAATGCAAAATATGTCAGTATTGCAATTAAAAAACTTTATTTTATGTTTCTAAAATGCAAACAAACACAGTCAGCGTACGTGAAAAATGAGCATGCGATAGATTATACCTAGAACTCATTTTCAGATAATTGGAATCAAGCATCGCAGAAATAGGCACTTGACGTTCATTCCAGTTGTCCTTTTTATTATTGTATAATAATTTACTCTTTAGCAACGATTTCCACTATAACATAGAAGTATAGATTATTTCAAATTAGATATATCTTGGGTATCTCATATTACGATTTCTTATGGTTTTATGATCATCAAATCTAACTTCTGTAAATAATCCAATATATCCCGTATTTTTCTATTAGTACGACCTTACTATCATTATATGAAGAATTTATTGTCAAATA
Organism: Atta cephalotes; assembly: GCF_000143395.1. Taxonomy (NCBI): domain Eukaryota; kingdom Metazoa; phylum Arthropoda; class Insecta; order Hymenoptera; family Formicidae; genus Atta; species Atta cephalotes. The sequence goes on from NW_012130082.1 coordinate 1,275,055, forward strand.
TTTATTTATTAAATAATAAACAAGATTTAAAGGCTCATCTCAATGAAACTTGAAGACATCTAAATTCCAAAATCTTTTTTTACAATGACTACAAGCATGATCTAATAATGAATTTTCTATTAAATAGTTTTCAATCTAACAGTAATAAATTTAAGCATGATGGAACCAATAGATGGCGTTTATTAGCAAAAACGCCGGTATCTCATATTAGGCGCCTATCTCATAATAGAAAACTTTTCTCTATTCTAACATAAACAACATATATTTTGTTCTAACATAAACAAACAAGCTTTGCGTGTATGATTTTAGGAATCTAAATTTCTCGACTGTACGAATATTTTTTGAGCGTTCAAATAATATAATTGTTAATTTTCGGTTATTTTTAAGATATATTTTATGATATATTTTCTATAATTTATATACATCTTTTTGGTAATATAATTTTGAGAAAAATACAGTCTATTTTATGAATTCTTTATGAATAAATTGTTAATTACCCAACAAAAACAATTAATTAGACATCGAATCGATGTCGAATTGATGTCAAAATTATTGTATTGATATTTTGACATCAATTCGATGAATCATTTCTCGCTGGATAATAATTACTTTTTAAAAATAAAATTTAAAAAAAATATTTTTCTATACAAATACTTTTTGTACTGTATATAAATAACTGTATACAAATAAATAAATGTCTAAGATTTAATTCCTGTAATATTTGATTCCTGTCTTACTTATAACAATTTTTTGCTTTTTATTAATAAATGCATAGCATTAATAGCATTATTGTATTTCTAACAATTTTGCCTGATATTTTCTCAAGATCAATACTCTATTTGACTATCAACATAAAAATTACAAAAACAGTATAAAGATTCTTTAATTATAACATACGCTTTTTATTATGACAATATCTAGTAATCATTGGTAATTGTGAAAAGATTAAATCTCATCAATTACTTTTTTATATACGATTAAAATCAATAGTTTAAGTCTTACATACACTTTGAATCACATGACGGATTCTCCTACTGAGATAAAACACTTTAAATTTTTCTTTTAAAACTTAATAATGAGATATAAATATAAGTACAATATAGATAAAAAATTAATAAAAAAGTCAAATTCATTGGGTGAGTTCAAGTCGGCAAAGCGCCTAGGCCTACTCTGATTAACATGAGTGGTTATGGATTCATCTGGTAAGACCCAATCATACTCATTCGCTCGGCAAGCATATCTAGTCGCTTTGCCGGCTTGAACTCGCCATTGACTTTGTAAAGCGGAAAATGTGGGTTTCGCCCCCCTCCTCTATGGAAGGCTCCATTACCAAAAAATTAAATGTGAAAAGTTGTAAATCCTTGTTTAACTTTTCACTCGAAGCGAGGTTTATCCAAAGCTATGTATCTAGTATTTTTGTGTTAAATGTTCGCTGTTTAATGTTCAGCTTGATAATCTAGATTTCTAGATGCATTCTGACATATGTTATATTATATTTACATTAGAATTCGACTTATCTTCATTCCATTTGTATGAATCAGTTCGTATCTCAGTTCCAAATATACTTAGCTGAGCTCCAAATTATGATGCGTACATGTTATTATAGTTGAATAATAAGAACTCAACATGTTTGACTTCATTCTTATTATTGAAATTGAAAAGCTATAGAAGAAAGTTCAAGAATAAAGTACAGAATTTCTATTATTTGAATTACTTGGTTGGAGACAAGAAATATCTTGTCTCCGACATGATCAACGGAGTTGCACTGTACATTATTGAATATAAAATTGTAACATTAATATTATGTTATTATTGATGCTGATATTGTGTAATGTATAGTTTTATTCATACATTTTATCTATCAAATCAACATACATCTTTTCGACGATATTCTTTTTAAGCTTTAATGTAGGCCCCAATTCGCCAGTTGGAATCGAAAAATCATGAGGAAGAATTTCGAATTTCTGTACTTTTTGAGCATTACTTATAGCTTGCATATTTGCTCTCTTAATTGCCTTGTCGATTTCTTCATATATCTAAAAGATCAAGAAACATCTTGTAACATTTAAACATACAGATCAAACTAATAGACTCTGGCATACTGGCAACGTTGTTTGCATTAAAATAACTTTAGTAGCACAATATATAATTTGATTCACAATCAGTGTTAATCCAATTGTTTCAATACATCTCAATATTTAATTAATGCAATAAATTGTTGCTATAAAAATTGTTCATTCATATTTGTTTACTCGATTCAGATTTGAGAAAATAAATTTTTTTTTATTATATAGTATTAAATAATATTATGAGTCTCTTTTAAGACTTACGGCTGTATTGCGAGAGTTTATGACTTCTGTAACCGTTTTAGCACTACTACCAATAGACTGTGCCCATTTTAATACATCTGGCGCCAGTGTATCTAATGGCGCGCCAGTCTCTTCATTCATATTACTCTGAAAAAAATGTATTATTTAAACATTTATAATTTTAAATTCATATTTTTTTATTTTCTCGAATTATACCTTAAGCGTGACAAGGACCGTTAAATATTTCCTTCGATCTCCAATTACCATAGCATTACTTAAATATGGTAATTCCGATAATATCGATTGTTCTATATTATACGATGTTACATTTTCCCCTCCGCTTGTGATTATAAGATCTTTTATTCTACCTGCGAATGCATAAAACATATACAATATGTGTTCGTTTAAAATCGTAACAATGCTTAAAGATTCCTAATTGAAACGCAAATCACAATATTAAAATATCAAGACTATATAATAGGTTTTTAATTATAAGCATTTAAAGTTAGCGAATACTGCCTAAAGTTCTGTATGTTTAGGCGTTATACAATAAAAATGCCAACCACATCTGAAAGCGCAGACTTTAAGCGGTATAATTTGCTAACTTTAAATGCTTATGATTCAAAAATGTTAGCCTTGTTGTGTTTAGCCTCGTTGTTTTGGCATTAAGATTTTCGTCTCAAAATAATCTTAAGAATGCAAGTGTTGTTATGGTCTTTATCGAGTATATTGTATATACATCATATATTTACATAACCCATTATTTTTCATGAATATTATTATATAATGAATGTTAATAGATGGGAAACAAATATTTACCATTAATAAACAAATTTCCATTTGAATCTAATCTGCCAAGATCACCACTATGTAACCAACCATTTTTATCTTTGACTTCTTTGATTTTTTCTGGTGCATTTAAATAACCCATAAATATATGTCGTCCACTCATACAAATTTCTCCGTCGCCATGTTCATCTATATTGTATAATTTTGTATATAATCCGGGTAAAGTTCTTCCTACACCACCCATGCTAACAAATTAGAATAAAATTTATTGTAAACAAAATATTTTAAACATAAAAAAATCTTCGAAAATTCAATATAAAGAATAAAAGCCAAATTATAATAATTTACCTGTATTTGTTAATGTCAGTTATTGTATGAGCTCCACTACATTCAGACATTCCATATCCCTCTAATAGAGGCATGTCTAAACTCAGGAAATATTTTTTAATATCGATATTCAAGGGTGCTGCTGCGGTAGCGAAGATTTGACACTTGTTTAAACCTAATACTGCTTTGACTTTGTCGAAAACAAGCCATTTTGCAAAAACGTAGCCCCAATGTTTATAATTTGTGCCATTTATTTTATTTCTATAATAATGAAGAGCTTGTGTTTTTGCCCATTCAATAATCCAAGTTTTTATTATGCCGTTATTATGCGCTTTTTTTTGCATTTTTTCATATATCTTTTCCCATATTCTGGGTAGCCCTATGAAAATAGTTGGTTGTGCAACAAGTAACGTATTTATTAATGTATCCTTTAATGCACCTGGGTCCGCAAAGTATACTGTGCTCGCTAACATAATGTTTAGTATGATGTCAATTATCTGAAATTAAAATATTATATAATCTCATTATGAAATTAATAAAGAACTATTATAGTATCAAATAATGATATAATGAAAATAAAGGGCATATAAAATTTAGTTGCAAAAATCTTAACAGAAAAATGGAACGTTTTTTATAAATTTTATAAATTACAAATCATACAGATAAACTATAAATTCATTGGCAATAATATTAGTCAACAGTTTAAGATCTGATTCCAACTATTTAATCTATTTAAAAAAAGTAACAGTAACGACGTTACAAGTTTCGCATTTCAATCCTGTGTAATTTATATACGTGAAAATTTGTATCAATTATAATTTGTTAATTGTATGTCACTGTTGAATTTTTATTTAAGATACATAAAATATATATTATGCTATTTGGAATATTTTACCTGTGCTGCTATATGAGACAGTGGCAGATAGCTAACTATAATCTCTGCTTTTTCTTTTAAACGTAGCATTGACAATAATGTCCGTACACTGAACAGCACATTATCATGATTTACCATTACAGCTTTTGGCTTTCCGACTGTTCCCGACTATAAAAATTGCAAATTTAGAAAATAATATATTAAATATGTTATAGCAATCGCAATATGATTAACTGCGATAAATTGAACCTACTGTATATACTACAATACAACATTCATTTACTCCTATCGTCTTTAACACAGATAGTAATTTATCCTCCGATTCTTTTTTACCTATGTCCAATAAATCGTCCCACTGAGAAAAAATAAATAATAATAAGTTATATATATTAAATAAAAAGATATTAGAGTAAAAGTATACTAATTAATTTACACTTAAAACATCCTTTTTGGTAGGTATGCCATTATATTGAACAATTGCTTTCAAGTGGGTTAAATTGTGTTTTATTTGCAAGATTTTTTGCAATTGTTTCTCATCTTCAACGACTATTATATTTGCCCGATTGTTTTCAGCACAATATTGGCATGCTTCTGGAGAATTTGTGATATAAATCCCTGTAGCGATCCCACTAAAAAGGAATGATCTATTTAAAATCTGAATGATTTATTAAAAATCCGATTTAAAAATCGAAAAAGTAAGAATTCATATTGTTGTTAGATTGCTTTTTATTATTATATCGTTATATTATATGCAATATTGTGAATATGTAAACAGTACGTGTAAATTATAAATGATGTTTATTTTGATATAAAATGATTAAGTTTTTTTACCCAGCATATATAGCCGCGAGATCAGCAATAAACCACTCCGGACTATTGAATCCCATTATGCAGACACTATGATGTCGCTCCAAACCTAACTTTAGAAACGCTTTCGCGACGATTCTTATAACAGACTCATATTCTCTGTAATAAAAAATTAATAAAATTGTACAAAATTAATTGTATCATCTGTCGAGGTGAATGTAGTTGCTAAATGGATTTTACCTGTAAATCAGATTGAGAAGAATAGAAAAGAAAAAGTTTATACAAAAATATTTATATTTTACAAAATCATAAATAGAGAAAAGTTTTACATGTTTTATCATAATAAGTATTATACATATAATACTTATTGTGATAATAGAGAGTAGAAAAACAAAAGTCTTTTTTTTTATACATACTGGAAAGTATATGTGGTTCTTTTGCCGTTAGTATCAGGTCTAGACACCAACGCTATATGGTTAGGATAAAGCTTTGCAGTTCTAGTTAAAACTCCAGGGATTGATATGGGCATGAATGAATTAGATCCATTGCTATCTAACTTTATTCGTACTCTGCCGTCAGCGTTACATGTAGTATCTATGTCCGTAGATAATATCTGGTCTGGCCCTAAAATTATTAAAATATAAACATTTTAATTTTTTTATTTTATTTTATTTATTAACAAATAAAAATTTACAAAATTTACAAAAACTTATGAAATGCTTAATAAAAAGAGGAAAAAGGCTTTATTAGCAGAATTTATAAATAATTATCTATGTAATTATCTATGTAAAGCAGGATATACAACGATAATGCAGTGATGTTTGTAACTGACATTTTTTTTCAAGGAGAGATTGATTGATTACTATAAATAAAATATAGTAATTAAATTATTGTAAATAAAAAGTTTTTTTAATATATTATGACAGAATTACCATCGAGACCAGTTTCACTAGTCAATGCACATGTAGTTAATTGATTCATCTCCTGCAACAACCCGATTTATAAATTTTAAATGATGATATTTTCATTTTGAGCGAGAATCGGATTCACAATCAATAATCATTTTTAATCTTTTCTTGAATCGAAATCAAATACAAAATTTGACAAATTTATGCTGCGGTCCACTTAGCAGTTTAAACGCTACAGAGAATTTATAGCACTAACATGACTGGATCATTGGACGTTTCGGAACGCTCTCAGCAACTCCAATTATCTCATCAATACGTCGTTTTTGCTCCAACTGCTTCATCTTCGAGAAATGAATTGGCTGGAGCGCTCACGTAGTAATTGTAGTAATTCGGAACAATAATGGATCAATCGGAGCGTAGCGTTTGGAATGTAGCGTTCAGAGAATTTAGAAGAAGCAAATGGACCGCAGCCTAATTAATCTTTGAAGGATTGGAAGTCTCTTTAATTCGACAATGGCATCACCTTTTTTATCACTCAACCCCATGACAATGACAAAAAGCCCTTCTTCTAGCCCTTAAAATAAAAAAGATCAAAAACATGCCAGTCCTCAGAAAGTTAACAATATTGGAATCATAATCAAATCGATAAAATTATTTTTTTTTATAGTTTTTTGGTTTACGAATTTCTTGAAGAATCTTCTTACAATGTCTTTCAAATCGTAAAAGAGTGCGCGGTTTACAAAACAAAAGAACAATTCTCGTATGGAACAATGATTGAATATTGCACAAAAAGAAATAATAAATATAAATTTTCTTATTTAAATAAACTTAATATTCATTACTTTTTATACGAGTTATATCATTTTGTAATAATTTTTAGAGAGGGTTAATAACATAAAACATAAATAAGAAGAAGTATAAAACAATGCAAGATGTTTTTGCACAAGTTATATATTTAAAATTTAAAATGTAAACGTTTCGGTTAAGTTTCGACTATCATCAGTACAACTAAAAGAATGATGTTATATAATAAAAACGCCAATTGAGATGTAAAATTAAAACATAAAATCTGAAAATTAATTCTGTTTCCTCGATCTTTTTGGCATATGAGATTTTCTTATTGAATATTATTTCTTGATCACTGTATGTTAAACACAAGATTATTAGATTCTGACAAACAATGTTATATAAAATGAATTATTATCTTTATTTTAATTTATTAAAATGAATTAATTATAAAAACTTACCACAACGATCAATTGTACTATATTATTCAATGTGAAGAATATTACGAAGATGGCAGAATTTTCGATGTTAAGAATATTATTTGAGAAAGATCGTATAATCACAGTGACATTGTCAGTATTTTGAGATGGTATTTATACATATTGAGAAAAAAGAGAGGGAAAGTACTAGGAGGGAGTGATATGTAAAGGAGAAAAATATCAAGAAAGCGTAATGTATCACTTTATTTATTTAACTCTAAATCTTATTTCTTTATGTGTATCATCTTTAATACCATTCTTTTATAGTATATATATATATATATATATATATATATATATATATATTA
>NW_012130082.1:1284384-1285940 GCF_000143395.1 Atta cephalotes
ATATATATATATGTGTGTACTTTGAGAAGAGAAAGATTATAATGTATTATTAAATATGTAATTATCATATGATAAATCAATATAATTAAGAATAGAGTATGGAAAGAATTTGCACATTAAAAATAAAAATTAAATTTTTAATATAAAAGATGAAAATATAATCAATGAATCTGTGAACAGTGTATTGACAAATAAATAATATATAAAAGTCAAGTTTAAATTTCTCTCTTCTTGAATTCTAATCTAATTTTATATTGATCTTTGTGTATTGAGCTTTTAAGTTTTTTATGTATAATACTATATATAAAGATTACAGATATAAAGAATAAAGATAATTTTTTAATAATAATTTTAGCATTATTAAAAATTTATTATCAGTAATAATATATTATTATTAATATATTATTATTAATAATATATTATTATTCTAGCTTTAATTCAGAAATATGTTTTTAGAATGATAATCAATACATATAATCTGCAAAATTAGAAAATGTATATAACAGTGTACATAAAAATTAATATTTATAAAGTTTTTTTTAGATTTTCTTGCATAATTTTGAAAAGATTTTTTTTTGCATAAAGGTGAAATGTTACAAGGTCGATTAAAAAAAAAAAGTTATGGCAATAAGAGAAAAACGTAAGACAAAAAGATATAAGCAGTAAATGAATCGATCACAGTCGAAATCGTAAAATAAGTCATCAATCGTTACGTAAATAAAAAACGTTGATTGCTTACTGTTGACGTTTTATTACTTATATTTTTTTGTATGATTTTGTATATTTTTTGTATGAATTTGATGTTATTGAATTATATATAATATAAATTCGGTTAATAATCAATCAATTATGGAAGATAAAAGAAAAGAAAAAATTAAAAAATCAGCAATAATAACTAATATATTTACGAAAATGGAAACTAAAGAAATGAAAAATAAAATTAATTTGGCAAAAAGAAATTTTTTTTTAAATTATAAATATAAAGCAAGAAATGAATTAAACTTAACAGAAAGAAGAAGAAAATAAAATGATTATCTTCTTTACCTTTTGATAAAAATAAATATTTTGTTAAATTATTTTTTCTCTCTATGTTTAAAATCTTATTCCAATAATCGCCTTATAAATGCAATCTGTGGAATGCCATGTCATATATGCCATGTGCTAATGCTTACATAAGCATCATATAATACATTCAGAATATTTCTTATTGAATTGAAATCACTTTTTTTACATATTTCAAAAGTGCAGTAAGCTTTGAAAACACGCTCATAAAGTTTTAAGTGTAAATTCAAATAGCATGCACTCGCCCAACTGTTTGCTTTGTTTGGACAAATAAATTACTTATTAACACAATGTCATGGCTTATTTCGAGCTATAAATAAATTAACTTTAAATTAATATAATCAACAAACATTTCGACTTAAATGCCTTCCTCAGTGTTAAAACGCAGAAATATAATTTTAAATTAACCAACAATGAATACGGATACAATGAAAATTTAAAAACCATCAGGCATGCTACATATTGACGTTTGAATTTTTTTATATTTTGACAAT
>NW_012130082.1:1285960-1287849 GCF_000143395.1 Atta cephalotes
TATATATATATATATATATATATATATATATATATATATATATATATATAAAGAAACAAGATTTAGGGGTTAAATAAACAAAATGATACATACGCATTACACTTTTCTGACATTTTTTTGCCTATTATTAGAAAATAGTTCTCCCTTCACTAATATATCACCCCTTTCTTCAGCACTTCTCCTCTTCTTTCTTTCAATATATATAAATACTGTCTTGAAATACTGACAATGTAATTATTCGATCTTTCTTAAATAATATTCTTATTATCAAAAAATTATTCCATTTTCGTAATATTCTTCATACCGAATAATACAGCACTGTAACAGTGTAATTGATCATTGTGAAAATACAGATAAGTTTTTATAATTAATTCATTTTAATAAATTAAAATAAAGATAATAACTTATTTTATATAAAATAAATTGTTTGTCAAAATCTGATAATTCCGTGTTTAACATACAGCAATCAAGAAATAATATTCTATAAGAAAATCTCATATGCCAAAAAGAAGAATTAATTTTCGCATTTTATGTTCACTTTTCTCAATTTGTGTTTTTTTTATGTAACATCTTGCATTCTCTTAGTTGTATTGACGATGGTCAAAACTTGACCGAAACATTTACATTTTAAATTTTAAATCTATGTGCAAAAACATCTTGCGTATGTGACTGTATGCTCCTTGTTATATCATTTTGGACTCTTAAAATTAATTAGTGCCTTTTAATCAATGTATATCAATATATATTAATGTATGTATCTATTAAAAATCTCACAAAATCAGCGTCAGTCAAGTTATAGATGGATTATGGGTTATAGATTTTAACATCAATTTTGTAGAATTAAAACTTCAATTTTTATTACTCTCTTTATTACTCTGTAAATATTTGGGATATTTTTCTTTAATATATTATGTTTAATATATTAATACAGAGAAGAGTTTTTAAAAGGAGATTGCCGGTAACAAGATCGTATGATACGCAATCGTACAATATCGTTCTACTTTTTTAATAATATTTAAAGTACATTTATATTATAATATGTACAAAAGTCATATTACTCAAACTCGCAAACACTATCTTAATCATTGGACTGACTATAAGAATCATTAATTGTTACAATGACAATTTTATATACAATTGCACTGATCGGCATTTAGACTGCATACGAGTTGGTGAAGTAAGGGACAGGAATTAAGCTGAAAATTGACGAGATGTGCAACTAAATTCCTTCAAATTTAAATGATAAGTACATTATATACATTTTATACAGAATGTCTCTGTAAGTTTTTGCCAAGCACTTTTGTGTAGAGTAGAACTAAACTGAATCGAAAAGTCCTCTACTATTTTGCAATTTTTGCAATAGTTAATGAGATATTAATTATTGAAAATTGCCGAATATTAATCTTTAATTTTAATTTTTATTTAAATACTATCAACTTTACAGAAAAACAGCAAGTGACAAAAATTGTTTATTTTCTTGAAAATTTTTTTCAGAATTTTTTAGTATTTTCTCATATTGGTAAAAATAATTGTCAATAAAAAAAATATACTAAAAAATTAACAAAAAAAATCTGAAAAATTCTCAAAGAAAAAATTTTCTCCATGAGAAAAAATAAACAATTTTTATCTCTTGTTGGTTTTTAAGTTGATAGCAGTTGAGTAAAAATTTATTGAAAACTAATATTCGGTGATTTTTAGTAATTGATATTATTAACTGCAATATTGCGAAAATTGCAAAATGATAGAGGATGTTTTGAATAAGTTTAGTCTGGAAGTTTAGTCTGCTCTACTCTTATGAGAGTTTTATCGTTACTTATCAAATACCCTCTATGTGTGTGCGTGTGTATTAGGTGTAGTAAAAACAAATCCATTATTTTTGCATGAAATTG
>NW_012130082.1:1288525-1302704 GCF_000143395.1 Atta cephalotes
AATTTAAAATTGTGCGTTTTAACACTGAAAAAGGCTTTGTAAACTGAAACGTTTGTTGATTATATTAATTTAAAATTAATTTATTTATAGCTCAAAATAAACCATAGTATTGTGTTAATTTTTAAGAAAATATACGAGCATTTTTTACTCTATTTTAAATTACTAATTATTATAGTCATAAATTTAGAAACTGGTTATAAGTTTAAGATTGACATAAGATAGTTGATAGTAAATTACTTTTTATTCATTTAAAAAATTATTTTATGTTATAATCATTCCTCTCTCTCTTTCTCTTTTTGGATCATTGTTATAACAAATTCCCTGGGAGTACATAAGTATCAAAGTATAGCTTTTAGAAAAAAACATGTTTAAATACTTTGAACATTTTTTTTACTCAGTCGAGTAATTTTTCTTAAAATTTTTTTAGTATTATATGAACTAAAGAATACGATTAATATACGAACTTTTAAAGATGTACTCGCGCTAACGCTCTAACATTGACAATAACTCGAAAATTTAATAATTTGGTTTTATTTATTATCTGAAGACATATGTAAAACCTAAAGTCAATTTTTTTCTAATTCACGAGTTATCCAATTTAATTTGCAATTTAATGAGTTCTTATGGAGTATCCCTGATAAAAATTAGTAACTCGCTGAAATCGTTGAAAATTGCTTAAATTTATATCAGTTGACCCATTTTAGTATAATTCATATTGAAATGGATTAATTGATACAGATTTTAGATAACGATTTTCAGCGATTTCAGCGATTTATTTCCATCGAACAACAGCATATTCCCACTTATATTAACAAAATTACAAAGAAGCAATATTGCCAATATTCTGAAATTTTGTTTGTGAGTAAATAAAATACTGAGCAACGTTTCTAAAAAAAAATTCATATCGATTTATTAACCCCTTCAAGATATTGATAATAAAGCAATACATATAAAATTCCAAATGGACCTAACACTTCGATTGCTTCAAATGTGGCAACAGTATCAATAGTACAAAGGTTAGTTTACATATCTTTTTGATTTTTAAGTATGTCATGTGATGTCTGATAAATGTTATTAATATGCACGTCTTTCGTTTTATACAGTTGATTTCAAGGAAAATTCACGTCCAAAAGTTTTTTATCAATGATTACAAAAATACAAATATATTCATCTATAATGCCAAATATCACATTAACTGATTTTATACACGATATGGCGCATATTTTAACTTACAAAAGTATAGAATTTAATCAATTTCAAAATGGAGTAACTTTTATCTAGCACTGTATAACCAGAACATTCTTAATAATCAAACTAATGAAAGGAAAAGATCAAATAAAAGTCGTGCGCAGTACTTCGTGCGTAAAATTTTTACAGTATAATACATAAAAAAAAAGAGAATTATACATATTATGTTAAAAATGTTTACATGTTTTGATTTCTTTCAAACCATTCTTTAACGTAGATAAATTAGAACAAAAATAGACTGTGGAGTAGTAAATAACTTCTTATATTAATACTTGGTGCTGATAAGTCATTTCATAAAGAAAAGAAAAGAGCATCGTTCTTTTCCCTATAAATTAACTCATTATTATCAAATTGATATGCGAGGTTATTAACTACTCTATCTGCTTTAACTATTAATTAACTAATTAACTAATCTGCTTCTGTTCTAATTCAATTACATTCTGAAGGAGGCTGAGAAGAAGCCAAAACATGTGAACATTTTTAAATAAACAAATGATAAACAGGCAATTGGGAATTGGCACTGTAGACGGTGTGCAGTTTTGCTTTGAAAAAACTTTATCTCAAATAATAAAAAAATAACTAGTTTCGGTTAATCTGTTAGCATTTTTCAGCAAAAATTATTACAATAGATTGATCCATTAGTTGCAATCCAAACTAAAAATAATTATAGTAGACTGATATCTGGTTGCAATCATTGTAAAGCGGTAACTATTCATGCATTATAGAGCAATCTCTTCAATTGAAATGCTGAATGGTAGTGAATGACTAAGAATCCCAAAAGGAATGATGTAATGGATAATTATAATCGTTATAAATTATAATTGTTATAAATTATTTCAATCATAAATTAATAATTAAAGTACAATAAAAGACAATAAATAAAAACATATGAAAGTCAAGAAAAGATGTTCCACATAACTATCAAAGTACATAAATAATTTAAAATGAGAAACGATTAGTTCGATGCAAATAAACCGACGGCAATGTTATCATACTGCGCATCATGCAGACGTAGTAGTAAATTAAATTACTTAAGTATTACATTTTCATTGAACTAGTTTATTGCAATCTCAACAAAGATAAGTTTGTTCTATAAATGTATTGATATCTGCTTACAGATATAATTTTTTTGTTGAATCAATTTTCTTAATTATATTGAACTCGTAATAAACTAATATAGCTTTACTAAATTAACGAATCTATTTTTTTCTATGAACCATTCAGAAGTTATTTAGATAACTCAGAACTTTTGGGGAAAAAAATTATGCTAAAATCTCATTGAAAATTATTATTTTAGCAAAATCGCTGAAAATTTGGTGAAATTTTACTGAAAGTGAATGTTTTAGTCAACACTGAAAAATCGCCAAAATTGAACTGAAATTTCTCTGAAATGCTAAAATTTTGCTGAAATTTCTTTAAAAAGTGTTTCAAAACGTGGAATAATTTCAGAGAAATATTACTGTATTTACACAGAATTATTTCTGCACTAATGATCTAGCTTGACTGTTAGAGCTTTTATTTCTGATATGTTATGTAAAATCATATTATATACGGTTTATAAGACACTTTATATTGTAAAAGAAAAATATAAATCTTGAAGCTCAAAAAGTTATTAGCACTGTCAAATAAGCTATAAATTATTTAAATATTATGTACTAAACATAGTTAAAATAAGCTAATAGTAGATTTATTGATTTATATAATATTAAAATTAAAAATGAACTAAAATTAAATAGCTTCGCAGAGATATCAAGAGGCTAATTAATGCAAAAAATTCCGTTTTAGATATTCAATATGATATTCCATATTTCTATTGAATTGAAGGAAAAATTCTGCAGTATTTTGTTAGATCAAAATTATAATATCTTCGTTAAAAATGATTAAAATTTAAATTTAAAAAGAATTTTAAAGCTTGAAATCTCTACTTCCGAATAATTATATTTTTTGAATTTATTTTTGTTATTTTTATATATGAAAAATTACGAGCTGAAAAAAAGGGAAATTTTTCTTCTAACTTTGTGGGTCTATCACGTGCCAAAAAAAAATTTGCGAAAATTTTCGATTATCTATATCGTAAAAATTTCTTACAAAATCGTTTATTAAAAACGAATTTTTATGATTTTTTTGTTCTTGAATTATTCACAAGTTAAAGTAAAAAGAGTATTCTGACTTTGATTGCTCATAACTCCATTAAAAATCATCATACTGCAATTAAAAAAACAGATTCTTAAAGCAGAAACATTACTCTGTTAAATAGTATCATATTAATTTTTTTAAATGTAAAATATATGGAAATTTGAGTTAAAAATGTGTATTACTATTCTTATATGTATTACACAATGGAAAAAAAGGACAATAATATCACATTTTTAGCTCAAATGTATATATTCTATTTTTTTTAAATTGGGAATTATACCACTTGATAGAGCAACGTTCCTTTAAGAATCTGTTTTATTAATTACGATACAATAATTTTTAAGGAGTTATAAGCAATCAAAGTCAGAATGTTCTTCTATTTAATCCGCGTGTAACTTGGTAACAAAAAGTCGTAACATTTTTTAAACATAAACTTTTAGAAAAAACTTTAAGCTTTTATGTCAGATAGTTTCGCAGGAAATTTCACAACAAATATGTTTTGTATATAATTTTGAATTAACAAAATTTCGCAGCTTTTTCTTCAATTCAATATATTTAATTTATATATTGCAATAATGTTAATTAAATTTAAATTAGAAGCAATATGAGATATATATAAGGTGTAAGAAATGGATTATATATTGAATAAAAGAAGATAACATTATATATTGTTATACAATTAATTGAAAAATAATTGTTAGAAATTGAAATTGGTTGCCCTAATACTTGTTATTTATAAAATTTTCATTTGTTATAAAAAATGAAAATTTCAAGAGAATTATTTCAAATTGCTATATTTATTAACTGATTACTTATCTTTATAACCAATTAGAAAATAAAAAGTATAAAATGTCGCTCCTATATCCTTTTTGATTAATATCTTGAAAAATATATAATCAAAAGAAGTTTTATTATTAGTGTTTTGAAAAGATCTCGATGTCAATTATAAGAATATTGAATAAAAAGTGGGGAATCTATTTAAAATCTAAATTTAAAATTAATTGAGAACTCCTTTGTACATTTATGATCAAATAAGTTTGATGCATTTATTGAAATCTTATTACTATTATATGAAACATTTTTTTTTTCAATGCATTATTTTCGAAATATTTTATCAATTCTATACTTTTTTCTCATTATGTGTGCTTGCGCGCGCGCGCGCATGTGTGTGAATGTGTGAATGTGTGTGTGCAACATAAACTGTAGATATTTATAATTAATATAATGAATTTTGAAAGCCTACGTAATATATAATCTTTTCTTTTATTCAATCTGTGTATCTCTAATATTGGTTTGTATTCACACAGAAAAGGTCTTAATTATATTTATAAAGAAAAAGTCTTAATTATATTTATGTCACTCTTGTATATATTCTCTCAATGTAACTACAGATATTCACTCTCATTCTATTCACTTTCTTATTTCTTGACGATTTAAAATTCTAAACAAATAATTCCTCTACGTTCTGTTCTGGATTATAAGCTGAATCACTTGAACTTTACTCGTATCGTACGATAGCTCTTATAATATACTGTTCAATGCATTGCTATTTCGATACGCGTTGCATATAAGCCATCTTCCCTTGTATTCTATAACTCGTTATCAAGAAATGGAAAATTCCCCTATAGCACAATGCTGACATGCAACATTGCCGCATATCGCATGTTGCAGTGATATTGCTGCAAATTTTGTGCGGTATGAGTTACTTTTTACGTTTTTACGTTACAATTACCGAGTAAAAAAAGAAACAAGTTACCGTTACTAGTTATCGATTTTTAAACTCGTTATAGTTACCGTTACTAGAGAAAGTAATTTTTCGTTACTTTTCCATTACTTTTAAAATCGATGACCGCCAATCACAGTGGATGGCGGGTCTAAGAGCTTTCTAGTTTCAAGCGCTATGCATTGTAAAAAATTTTTGTATAAAATTACAACTATTATAGTGGGTAATTTTGAGACTATAATAGTTGTGAACATCCACGCGTTTATAAATTTGCAATATGCAAATAAAAATAATTTCTTGGTTTGTAACTAAGCAGATTGTGGAAGTATAGGATAACTTCGGCAAATACGTCGCGCTGAGATTTATGCCGCAAGGTAGAAAAAATAGAAGGATAGGAAGATAATTTTTTTGCAACTCTGTTACATGTCTTTGCGTTATATTAGTATTGAATAATGATTTCAACTTCTTACTGTTAATATTAATAAAATTATTGTGAGTTGAATCGATTTATCATTGTAATAAGTAATGCCATCATAAATTACAATCAACATAAAATGATTACTATAGGACGTGTAAAAGACTTAGTGATTATTTCGTGATATATACGTGTAGTGGAATAGTAAAACATGTTGTATAGCAAAATACAAGTGCTTTGCTTTCGTATTCTTTGTTTAGTTTGTCTTGTATATCCAACCTGTTTGGAATTTTTAGTGATTTATGCCCCAAAACATACAAAGAGTGCGCAGATTGAATTCAGTGCATTAAATGCAATAAATGCATTATATGAAATATATATCTCATGTCATAACACTTGTAATATATAGAAAGATTGTAATTATTACTTATATATATATTTATCATTTTTATTTCTTAATAAACTTTATAAACACATTTTATAAGTTATTGTGTCATTATACGTCTTATTTATTCGTAAATTTTTTATGAGTCACACATAATCCTCATCCCCTAAGAGTAGCCATATATTCTATCCTTATATACGGCAAAAATGCAAGGGTTTAAAAAGTTTATTTTTTAATATGAAAAATAAATATTTCGGATTTCTAATATTTTTTTTCATAGTAATAGACAGTATAAAGTTTTTACTGATATGATAATTCATTTACTATAAACATACCATAAATAATAATATTCTTCCATAGGTGCATTCTATATAAAGATTATGCGTTTCATGGGTTTCCTCCGTGTCCACATCCATTCTTGGAATGCTAATGTTTCGTGAATCTGAAGGAAACCCGCGAAACGCATAAACACTTTATATAGTAAATAATACTTAATAAATTAAGTTTTTGATAGGTGCAGCGTATATACCGGAGTTATTTTAATTACAATGTGTATGTAGTTACAAAGAATGAATATGACAATACATTTCGCATTATATATTATTATACATTTAACAGCAATACACGAAAAATTACTGTAATATTATTAAAATTCGGATAATTACATTCGGAAAATATTCAAAATATCCTGTTTACATAATTTTCCATATAAAATAAGGTATATTTATACAATAAAAGCTAATTTACATAATTTTTGTGGAATTACATAATTTCTGTAAAATTTCATGATTTTTTATATTTACAGGATTAATCATGTAATTTTTACTATTATATGTGTAAATTTACGAAATTTTTTTTACAGTGTGAATGGCTTGTGTCGTATCGTGTCGAATTGTGTGAAAGTAACTGTAAAATTCCGTTATCAAAAATAGTTATATAATATAAATATTATATAAATTACCGTTATCAAAAAAATGTAACTTTATTATCATTAGAGTTATCAAAGAAAAAGGTAACGCAAAGTAAAACGCAGTAAAGTTATTAAAAAAGTAACTTGTAATTGTAACTTTGTTACTTTGTAAATACTTTCATTCTCTGCTCGTTATCTGCTCATAATGACAGATATTTTATATAGTAAAAAAGCTTATGAACATATAACGATTGCACAACGAATTATAGAATAGGGATTGGTATGCTATTAATGCGAAATATATGTCTTAGCTGTAATAAAATCAAATTAGCCCATTCTTCTAATAACTGTATCATAAAAATGTTATTATGATTAAATTAAACCACATTAAGTTCATAGTAAATGTTATATTTTCAATAATTTTAAATTTTTGTGAATGTTTGTTTACAGAGTATGTATATTGTTTAATTGCACGCTATTAATTTTTACAACTCATTATTATTGTTTTTTTTTGCTCGATCGATTTAATTTTTTTCTTTTTGTATAACTATATAAAATATAATACAAATTAAAATGATATGAATTTTTAATTTAAAATGATTTATAACAGATATAATAATTTATCCGAATTTTAATTTGTAAATATCATTGCAAATAGGAAATATGCAATAATTGCGAATATCCATATAAATAAAGACTAATAAAATAATATATTTGCTGTTATATGTCATACATCAAATTCATTTCTAACTTATTAATCTTTGGTATTTATTTAACTGCGCTTGTCTTAGCGTTGAGACATTTTTTTCTCAGATAGCTACTAACATCGAATAGAAAATTTATGTGTTTCAAAGTAACAATGACTTACGAAACTGATTAAATGTAGTATATTACACAATAATTATTTTTATTTAGAATTGATTAAAAAAAAGCAATTAATAAAAACTACTTCCATAAGTTTCAATATCAATATAACGCACACACACACACACACACACACACACACACACACACACACACACACACACACACACACACACACACACACACACACACACACATACACATATACACATATATAAAAATAAATACCTATGTTTAATGATTTATCTGTTATCTATCTGTTATTTTGTTTAATAATGTTAATTCTTAGAATGTCTTGATGTCTTACTTAGTAATCTTTTATTGATAAGTGTAATAACATTATTATTGTCTTGATTATGATTTTCTTGTAATATGTTCTTAAAAAAATTAATATGTTACTCATTTTCCGCTAAATATCCAATCACACATTAACACGATACATAATTTATACATCTCGGAACTTCAATTAAACATTAGCCAAAAAACAAATTTATTAACATTTTTCTTATTTTCTTATTTCCTTTAATCATCTGACTTAAACATGCATTAAAATATTCAAATATTTCGCTAAAATATTCGATGTTTTGCTTAAAATATTCGATATTAAGGTACTGGTATAAAAGCGATATAAGATTCTTTAGTAATACACATACCTCATTATGACGATATCAAACAAATATTAATTAACAGTAACATAAAATTAATGTTATAAATTCAAATTTAACGATATAATTGCTACGTACTAATTGTGTTATATTATTATTCATTATTTTTAATTCATTATTTATTAATTAAGTATGAAATTGTAATATCAATATAAAATATTATTGTTAGTCGGAGTTTACTAGGTAGCGTGGATAGTTTATTCATACATTTTATCTATTAAATCAGCATACATTTTCTGAACTACATTCTTTTTAAGCTTTAACGTGGGTCCCAATTCGCCAGTTGGAATCGAAAAATCACAAGGAAGAATTTCGAATTTTTGTATTTTTTGAGCATTACTTATGGCTTGCATATTTGCTCTCTTAATTGCCTTATCGATTTCTTCATATATCTAAAAGAGCAAGAAACATTTTGTAATATTTAAACATCCCAAACCAAACAAATAAATTTGAATGCTGTCGTACTATTGTTTGTATTAAAATAACTAATAGCACAATATTGACCTAATATTAATTCAACATTGTCTCAATACGTTTTAATACATCAATATTTATAATAACTAATAAATCACCAGTAATTATTACTACAAAAGTTGTTTATTCATATTTGTTTGCGTTCATTTGCTCGATTCAGTCTTAAAAAATAAATATTTTTTTATTACACAATGTTAAATAATGCTATGAGTCTCTTTGAAAAACTTACTGCTGCATCACGAGACCTTATGACTTCTGTAACCGTTTTGGCACTACTACCAATAGATTGTGCCCATTTTAATACGTCTGGCGTCAGCGTATCTAACGGCGTACCAGTTTCTTCATTTATATTACTCTGAAAAAAAAACGTATTATTTGGACATTTATAGTTTTAAATTTATATCTTTTATTTTCTTGCATTGTACCTTAAGCGTGACAAGGACTGTTAAATATTTCCTTTTATCTCCAACTGCCATAACATTACTTAAATATGGTAATTCAGATAATATCGATTGTTCTATATTATATGGTGCCACATTTTCTCCTCCACTTGTGATTATAAGTTCTTTTATTCTACCTGCGAATATACACAATATTATATATCGTACTCTCATAACATGAATGTGATTATTTTTAACAATACTCTGATGAAAATTTTGCTCAAAATTTTTTATATAATTTTTTTGAAAATTGTTGTATAAAAATATTTCAGAATCTTTGAATGATTTTATAACTTTGTTTAAATGTTTTAAATTTTTTACACAAGCTGGAACATTTTTAAGAAATGTCGAGAAAGACTTTATTTCAGAGTCTACGTGTGAGAATTTTAAAATATTCTCAGATTTCTAAGATTCCTATTTTGTAATTTCTGATAAAATCTTATAAAATCTTGTTAAAGATAAATAAAAAGAAATCTCAGAAATCTTAGAATATTTCAAAATTCATATGTACAAAAAATTCTGAAAAAAGATACATTTTTCTTAGTTCTAAAAAATAGTTTCTAAAAAATAGTCCAATATAAAAATTCTCAGAAAAATTTTTATCAAAATATTACATAATGATAAATGTTAATAGGCGTAAAACATATATTTACCAGTAATAGACAAATTTCCTTTTGAATCGAATTTACCAAGGTCACCACTATGTAACCAGCCGTTTTTATCTTTGGCTTCTTCGGTTTTTTCTGGTGCATTTAAATAACCCATAAATATATGTCGTCCACTCATACAAACCTCTCCCTCACCATGTTCATCTATATTATCTAATTTTGTATATACTCCAAATATAGGCCTTCCTACACCATACAGGCTATAAATAAATAAAAATAATGTCTATTGTATACAATATATTTTACAGGTAAATATTTTTGTAAAAATATAAAGAAAAGCAGATATAATTTACCTGTATTCTTTAAAATCGGTTAATGTATGAGGTCCACTACTTTCAGACATTCCATATACATCTAACACAGGTATGTCTAAACTTAAGAAATATTTTTTAATATCGATATTCAAGGGTGCTGCTGCTGTAACGAAGATATAACACTTGTTTAAACCCAATGCTGCCTTAACTTTGTCGAAAACAAGCCATTTTGCAAAGACGTAGCCCCAATGTTTGTAATCTATGCCATTTATTTTATTTGTGTAATAATGAAGGCCTTGTGCTTTTGCCCATTTAGCAATCCATGTTTTTATTACACCATTATTTTTCGCTTTTTCTTGCATCTTTTCATATATCTTTTCCCATACTCTAGGCACTCCTAAGAAAAAAGTCGGTTGTGCCACAAGTAATGTATTTATTAATGTACCCTTTAATGCACCTGGATCTGCAAAGTACACTGTGGTCGCTAACGTAATGTTTGCTATGATGTCAACTAACTAAAATGAATAAAAAACATGATTATAAATCAATTTTTTTCTATTGCAATAGATATTTAGATGTAAGGCAGGTTTGAGAAAGTTATTTAAAAAAAAATAACTTGTTGTCGTTACTCTTTATCCATTAGAAAAGTCTAAACTATCATTAGTTTTACTTTTGCTATTCAAAATGTATCAAATAGCTTTTTTGAAGTGGCATTCAATGTCGCTAATTGACGAATTTAATGGAGCTCTATAATAATTGTAATTAATTACAACATGGTAAAAAATAATATTTCTCTTTTTTAAAATTGGCTGTACACATTTATTTTAGAGCTTTTTTAATCTATTGTATAATTGTAATTTAACATAAATTACGTTTTTTTGTAACTGTAACTTATTTAACAGTTATTTCTATACAATTATTTTTATATTTTAAATTTATATTTTAAATTTATATTTCTCAACATATTGACTGACCAAAACGATGTTTAGAAAACAATCTGTAATTCTTGTAATTGAAATATATTTTTGTCTCTGATAGTTTATAAACAAATTTTTATATAAAAACATATGTATAATATATATGTATATAGTATAAACATATATAATGTATTATATATGAAATATCTACTTTCTAAGTAACTGTAACTAGCTATGTTTAGAAAGTAACTTTTTCAATCCTATAGTAATATTACCAAAATATTTTTACTT
Source organism: Atta cephalotes (assembly GCF_000143395.1). Lineage (NCBI taxonomy): Eukaryota > Metazoa > Arthropoda > Insecta > Hymenoptera > Formicidae > Atta > Atta cephalotes. Next base: position 1,299,916 of record NW_012130082.1, read on the forward strand.
ATAAGTCCCGTTTTCACAATATATGATTAGTAAAGATTAAAGATTATCATGGAATTCAACAACGAATTTTATTAATGACTCTCTTGATAATTTTTAGTCTTTAGGTAATCACATAGGTAATCACATTGTGAAAATGGGCCTGAAGACATCTAAATAAAATACATTATCCTATTTGAAATGTCTTACCTGTGCTGCAACATGAGATAATGGCAAGTAACTAACTATAACTTCTGATTTTTCTTTTACTTGTAACGTTGATATTACTGCCCGTACGCCGTGTAATACATTATCATGATTTAACATTACAGCTTTTGGATTTCCAACTGTTCCTGACTGAAAAAATTGCAAATAAGGAAATGTTATTATATTAAATATTATAGCAGATTAATTGTGATAAATTGTGATGATTAATTGTAATAAATTTAACGTACCGTATATACTAAAATGCAACATTCGTTTATTCCTATCGTCTTTAATACATATGATAATTTATCCTCCGATTCTGTTTTACCTATATTCAATAAATCATCCCACTGAAAAAATAAGTAATAAAATAAGTTGTATATACTAAATAAAAAGGTATTAGATAAACATAATAATAAATTTACACTCAAAATATTCTTTTCGCTAGGTTTGCCATTATATTGAACAATTGCTTTCAAGTAAGGCAAATTGTGTTTTATTTGCAAGATTTTTTGCAATTGTTTCTCATCTTCAACGACTATTATATTTGCCCTGCTGTATTCAGCACAATATTGGCACGCCTCTGGAGAATTTGTGGTATAAATCCCTGTAGCCAATCCACTAAAAAAGAACGATGATCTATTTATCTAAAAATCGGAAAAATAAAAACATACGTTGTTGAAACGTTATATCTTTTTTTATTATTATATCGCTATATAAATAAATTGTAAATTGTGTAAAAGTACACGTAAATTATATGATGCTCATTTAGACATAAAACGATTAAGCTTTTTTACCCAGCATATATAGTCGCAAGTTCAGTAATGAACCATTCTGGACTGTTGAATCCTATTATGCAAACGCTATGATATCGCTCCAAACCTAGTTTCAGAAATGCTTTTGCGACGGTTCTAACAATAGACTCGTATTCTCTATAATATAAATTAACAAAATTATATAAAGTTGATTATATCATATAACATTATAAGTTGCTAAATTCATTAAAACTACTATCAACCAGAAGAAAAGAGAGAACAAAGAGTTTATATAAAATAATATTTTTACAAAATCATAAGTAGAGAAATTAGTCTTATATATTATACTTATTGTATATATTTTACATATATTACTTATTGTGATAATGAAGAAAAATAAAAATCTTATATTTTTTTTATACATACTGAAAGGTATATGTGGTTCTTTTGCCGTCGGCATCAGGTATAGATACCAACGCTATATGATCAGGATAAAGTTTTGCTGTTCTAGTTAAAACTCCAGGGATTGATACGGGCACATATGAATTAAGTCCATTGCTATCTAATTTTATTCGTACTTTACCATCGACATTACTTGTAATATCTACGTCCGCAGGTAGCACCTGATCAGGTCCTAAAAATATGTAAACATAAATATTTTACTTTCTTATTTAAATAAAATAATAATTTAAAGAAAATAGCAATTTTTAAACATTGTTTAAAATTGCAATTTTAAACAAAATAACAATTTATAAGACTAAATTGTTTAATAGAATAGAAGAAAATGCATACTTTGCGGTGAGTAGAATATATAAATAATTTTCTACAAGTAGGATAAGAAATCATTACTTAGCAGTAATGATTTAACATTGTAACTGACAATAAATTGTAAAAGGAGATCGATAGATTTAATAAAAGAATTTAATTATTATTAAAGAAATTTTATTATAAAAATATTATAATGAAATTACCATCGAGACCAGTTTCACTAGCTGATGCATATCTGATCGATTGATTCATCTCCTGCAACAAGTTTCTCGGTTGTGTATTTTAAATATTAAAATACTATAACATAAATTTTAAGTGAGTTTTTAAAGTATGATTTATGTTATATGATTTATGGTAATACTAGTCGTCCATTTTATCAAGCAAAAAATATGATTTTTACAGAAATTATTAAAAAAAATAATATGCATATTAGATTTTTTAATTGACAGAAGCACTTTTTCTTGCTTGTTTACATAATTATTAACGCATACAAGATTCGAAGGAACTAAAATCACCTAATATGAATAATTTAACATATAGAAAGTAAAAATGTGTATTAAATAATTCATATATTATAACTTTATTAATATTGGAATTTTTTGCAATTCCAAACATCTATATTATCTCTGTGATTTATAATGTTACTGTGATATAATGAATCAAGCTATGAATTCTTTTACTGAATTCTTTTACGCACAATCTCAAATGAAAATCTCTAGAATATGTTATGAGAAACTTGTTGTGAAACTGTATTATTTTAATTAAAATTGTAAGACGTTAAATGTGCATGATAATAATGTAATTGTTAAATCTAATTATACAGTTATATTATAACAATAGATATGTACTGCATGTACTGCATGCAGTACGCAAAATAAACACTTCTGTGGTATATACATATAAAGCTAACATATAAAGCTAACATATTACGAATGACAAAAAAATAAATGATACTCAATTACAGAAAAATGATTGTTGATACTTACTTATTTAACGAAGTTATTATTTACTACATACATAGTATCAGCGCTTGATGAAAAAATTAATGGACGCAAAAAAAACGCGATAGATGAGATCTTAATT
>NW_012130082.1:1303246-1316773 GCF_000143395.1 Atta cephalotes
TGAATCAAATTCATTCAAATAAACGCGTTTTGTTGCGAATAGTAACTAATAAATTAAGATAAATCAGATTTTTTTACAATTATATCCTCATTACATGATTCAATTAAGATTTCATCTATCGCGTTTTTTTTTATTAATTTTAATAATGAATGACGTGATGATTTAATCATGTTTTTTTTTTTATAAATATCATACCTTATCATTTCGTGTAAATCCATTTATGATTCCGTACGACTGTATGAGCTGAGGTATGGACATTGTTGTATCTGAGATAATAATAAATAACAAAATAGTCTGACAAAAAGCGTTTACTATTAAATTTATAATGAAACGAACTTCTGTTATTTATATAGCTTTATTAATAATAATAATTTTTTAATAATAATAATTTTTAAATTTTGTCAGAAAATCGGCTTCAAACTTTCTAATTCAAATTTATTTTAATTTAATGCTTTGCTACATATATGCATAATAACAAATTGGTATACAATGATTAAAAAAAGCAAATAGAAATGGTAAATAAAACCAGAATAAAATTATATTATACCTAATTAATATGAAAGTCTAATAATAAATTGCGATATTGTATTTATTTATGAACATATTATTAAATTTTAAGATTTAACATGTTTGGATAATAGGTTGCAAAAGAATATTACATATTACGTTGGAATTATGTAATTTTATACAAAAATATGTTTTAGTTTTTATGCAATTTTTCAATAGGACATTTTTCAACAGTTAGAATTTTCAAATAAATGAAGAAAAAAAATTGGAATTATTTATTTAACACTATTTGATTATTTTAAAATCGAATATGATAAAGTAATTGCATAATATCTAAATTACTCATCAAAAAGAGTTAAAAGTGAGTATTATAATGTAAAAAATGAATATTATATAAGAAACATATATAGAATATAAAACTGGTAGGGTTGGTATTGCTAAGTTTAACAGTTAAGTTATAAAGTTAAAAAGTTAATTAATTTTAACTTGACTTACGAGGGAACACAAGTGAATCTTTCCGATTTAAACTTTAAAATTGTAATAAAAAATTTTTTTTAATTATTTATAATAAAAATTATTTATTTATAAAGAAAAAATTTTTTGATTGTAGTTTTAAAGTATTCTGTCATTTAATTTTCAATCTGTAAATTTTTTATCTCTTACAATTTCGACGATATTCAATCTGAAAGAAATAAATCGATTTTTTTGAAGAGAGGATTTCACTCCCTTAACATGCGACTCAGTACATATAAAAAAATACGTGTCTCCTATTTTTGCAATACTGTTGTATGCAATATTGTCATGTATGTAATGTTCTGTGTGCAATATTATCATGTGTGCAATACGCTGCGTGCAATATTGCTGTATATAAACGAAGTCTTCCCGTATAAATTTAACGAAAGCAAGAACTCTACAAATTCGAAATAATAAAAAGTAATAAAGGCTGTGAGAGTCAACACAGTTAACAGTGCGATTATTTCATATTTATTAAATTTATTCCATAAATCTAGGTATGATTTCGATAAGCGCAACCATAATATAATAGAATTTTGACGTTTCGATTCTTCTTTGAGTCATCTTCAGAATGAATTATTCATTGTTAGATAACAAATTCTCGTGTTGTAATCAAATTTTCCATGTAATGTGTAGTTTCCCAACAGTTGACAGATTATTGGAAGCTTACTTAGAAATCGTTGTGTCAAGACGGATACTTCACAATAATTTTTAAATTTAATTTTATTGTATCAGTATGACTGTCTGCTACGAAAAAATTTTTGTTATCTATGTAATTTTAATTGTGTAATGGAGTGTATAGCTGTTATGGAGTGTATAGCTTATGTTATGATTCCAATAGTTTTAACTTAACTTAGTTTTAAAAAATGTTAACTTATTCAATCCTGAAAACAGAAATAATATATCCAAACAGAAAAAAGTCATCAAGTGATATCAAAATGACATAAAAACAGCTCCAAATTATGATTAAATTAACTTCTCGATCAATTACAATTTATTTTAATGTTATCGAGATTCGTTGTTGCTCTGCTTAGATATTAATTACAGCTTAGATATTAATTGTTATGATTTGTCTATGCAAAAAAATTATGTTTTTAATTCACGAATTATATATATATAAGAAAGCAACACTGATGTCTGAATGAATAGAAAATAAAAGCGTGAGTATTTTTAAAAATTCTCGATATGTTTCGCAAGCAATAAAATTATGTCAAAAGTATTTGTAATATTTCGATCTTATCTATATCTTAGTTTACGTAAAGAATCAATTATAATACAATCAGATTAATACGATTATGTTGCGATTGTATGCAACAATTAAAGTAAATGAATATCGAAACTATGAAGAATACTTGCTAATGAATAGTATACAATTAAAATTGGTAATATGAAAGAATAAAATTAATTATACTTTTCAAAGTATATTGCTTAATTATACTCGCATTACCAATCGATTCCAAAGTACAAAATAACAGAAATAATCAAAATCGCTGTTTAAAGTGTTAATGCACAAACACACTAGGATAAGCATTTAATAAATAAATAAATAAAAAATGAAAGTTGTCCAAATTACGCATGTTTCTCTTACACAATTTTATATATATATATTTTTAATCTTTAGTATACATGTTTTTCGATCCTTTACTCCTATTCATTTTCTAGGTTAATTTTCATTATTTTAAGAAATATATAAAAATTATTTAGTTATTCTTATATATACTTCAATATCTTTAGACAATATTTATAAAATTGTGTATTTAAAAAAATTGTATATAAATGTTATAATAATTACTTGATATTCTTAATTCTTTGAAGAAAATAAATATGCAAAACGAATGACCCAATTATGTTAAGAGTTAAAATATAAAATACGAAATATAAATGTTGAATTACCTTTTTAATCGGAACTGAAAATGGATCCACTCTCAATTATATTTTATTATATTTTTTACATCTAAATATTATATCTGAAAATTTGAAATATTATTGTTATTAAAATAAACCTAAGTACCAACAGTTAGTAGTAAGTTTTGATCAAAGATAGCCTTTCTCGCTTATTTGAATAAATTCACATTTAATAATTAGTCATTTTTATACAAATTATATCATTTCTTAAAATTATAATATAGTGCCTTTAGTCAACATAAAAATTAAAATAATAAATTAAAAGTCAAATAAACTGACATTAGTAATTGTGTTATAGATTTTGACGTCACCTTTGAAGGATTTTAGAACTTTAATTTATTATCTCTTTATTAATTTGCAAACATTTAGAATATTTTTCTTCCCCTTTGATATATTGAGGAGATTCATAAAAATATGAGATTATTGACATGTAACGATCGTATGATATGTGATAGCTTTATTTTTATCATAAATGTTCAAAGTACATCCATATCAGCATTTGTAGAGTTATGCAAACTTGCAAATTATCTTAATCGTTAGACATTGTAAGGATCGACATCACAAAGTTACACGCAAATGCATCAAATGACAGAAATCTCACTCTATGAAGAACTCAAGGTTTTTTATAAACATATAAGCGCAAAAAATCATTTGGCGCTTGAAAAAAATAATTGCGAATATTATGCAAACAGTTATAAAAATACTAAATTGCATGAAGATAGCACAATTGACGATTCATATTTATATGTTAACTGTATAAATTGCATTTTCCATTTGCAGCATTTTCCGTTGATTTATTCTATAATTGAAAAATAAGCAGAAAAATAAATATTTTATCCACATATCTTCGCAAAATGAAAAATTGATAAATTATCACATTTTATGTTAGAAATCTGAAAAATGCTTTATATTACAAATGCATGCTTTATGTTACAAATTAATTTAACAAAAATTGTTAAATTATCATGCTTTATGTTAGAAAGAGAAGTAAATTGTAAATCTACATACAGAGAAGCAATTATGCGACTACAGATAATAAAATCTGTTGTCGCTTAAAACTACATAAAACTTCAAAAATAGAAAAGAAAAATGGAGAATATGTTAAACAGAAGAGTAGTAATTTTTATTAAAAAATTTATATAATTTTTCTCTATAAACATAAATAAATTACGAATACATATTTCTTCTTATTTATTATTTATAATCAATGATTTTATCGATTATTGTTTATTTTGTTTTTAATTGAATTGTTTTTATGTACACTAGTTACAGTTAATTTATGCGTACATCATACATATATATTAGCATTAGTGAAATTAGTATTACGCTAATTGTGTTATAACAATTAAACAATTCCTTTATTTGTACAATTTAAAAAATTTTTAACAATTGCTAAATTTTATAAAATTGGAGCAATTTTAGCAATATGCATTATACAGATATTACTGTATGATACAGCATTATTTATTTGTTATAATATTTATTTGTTATAATATTTAATCCTATTGCATTCAAACGTCGGTTTCTTATTCATTACATGACATTCATTTTTCGAGAAACGAATGTCATATCATTATATAAGGCATTCACAAGAGCGCTATTTATTCAATTATTGCTTGACGTGTACTTTGTAACTTGATATATATATTTTTTGGAATTGTAATAACTGCAAATTACAATAATAGATAGTTCAAATACGATAATAAATAAATAATAACATCAACAAATTAAATGCAGTTTCTTAAATTGTACACATATTTGTTAGATTCAAACATATTTTTACTATAATCTTATATGGAAAACTATATGTGTGTATCTATATTTAAAATGAGTTATGAAGTTTTAAAAAATTGATAAATTGGTAATAAAAGACGTAAAGAAAAAATAAAAAATATTTATTTAAAATTCTCAACAATCGTGTAATTGTGTAATACATTATAAAATTTTTCTCTTCTCTTCCATATATAAGATTGTTTATAAGCAGAAACAAAAACAAATCATAATGTTATTAGGTATGGGAAAAAGTTCATGGCGTTTTTTTAATGCCATCTAATGGGAAAAACGACCACGAACTTTTTTCCCATATCTAATATTATATTAAACAGTTTTATTTATTATAAAAAATGCGAGCTATGTAATAATTTTTACTTAAAAAGATATAAGATATAAACATAAGATATATACATAAAAGATATAAACAATCTATATATGGGATTAGAGAAGAGAAAAATTTTATAATGTATTATTATTAAATACATAATTGAAATACAATAGATAAATTAATAAGATAAATTGATATAATTGAAAATAGATTAATAGAGAAAGAATTTATATAGCATTAAAAATAAAATTTTTTAATATAAAACTGTGATTCTAGATAAAGGCTGTGAACAGCACATCAATAGATGAATATACGTAATCAAATTTCTATATCTTCTCGAATTTAATATTATATTAAACTTTGTGTGTTATTGCGCTTTGTTTTTAAGTACTTTCTTTTTGCCTTTCTATAAAATATGATATAAACGTGTAAAGAGTGAAAAATAAATAGAATTTTTTAATAATAATTTTTAACTTAATATTATTTTTAATTTAATATTATTAATATATAAATTTTTAAGTTAATATTATTAAATTCATTATTAATTTAATTACGATATTATTATTCTAGCTTCATGTATATAAATTCATAGAGAAATAATATTTGGTATTAAGATCTGATCGAATAAAGCTCTTTTCATTCGTTTGTGAAAATGATTTATCTTTGGATCATTATGTTCCAATGAGTTAAATAAAATTATTAATAAATATGTTACAACACATAAAAAAGATGCTAGTTTATTAAAGTTTATCACAAACACATGATTCTAGACTTTGTACAATAAAATTATTGTGTGTACTGTATTGCTGCCATATAAAATATACGAATATACCAGATGTGTATATGATAATATATTATATCTAAAGAATCAATCTATAGATACTAAAACATTGTATTGAAAACGTTATATAAACAATGATTCATCGTAATTTATATAAAATTAGAGGAAATGCGTGCAATCGCTTAGTGTACGCCTCACATATACGTGTTTTAATAGCTTGTTTTGCAACTTAGCATTAGATAAAAAGTATATTTCAGTATACTTATGTAAGAAGCAGTACACTATGATTTGCGAAATTCTAGCACGCATTCTTCTCCTAGGAAAATTTATTTTAAATAAAGTTAAAGTTTTTAAAAGTAAGAGTTTTAAAATGTTTGTGAGATAATTAAAACTATTAAATTAAAGTATATAAAAGATTAACCAAAAGTAATCTAAGATCTTTAAAATATTTCAAGGCTGACTTTAAAAAAAAGTTTTAAAAGAATTAAAAGTTCTATTATTTCCATTGTATTGAAATTTTAAAAAATATTCTTAAGCCTTAAAATAAGGCTAAGTTAACTCCATAAAGTTTACTCATGAACAATACGCGATGTTACCATTAGATGGTTGCGGCAATGCTGCATCTTCTGGTAAGTAATTCATGCAAGATAGAATAAAAACAGAGTAATGAGATTTTTCGTATGTGTTTATATGAAACAATACCTTTTAATGGCGCTCTTATAATTTAAAGAGGAGCTTGTCTTGAAATTTAAACAAATTTATGATTCTGCAATTATTATTTTAAAGAAAAACTTTAAAATTATTGATATTTATTTTTCATACTTTTTAAGTTTTTTTAAGTTTTTCCAAATTTATCTTCTATATTTATCAGGTTTTTTTCCCCAGTTTTCTTTATACAATAAATAAATGTTAAGTTTTTTTTTAAGATTTTCTCAGGGAAATTTTTTCAAGAGTTCCTATACTTTCCATTAATTTAAAAAAATATCACAGTAATATATTTTTAACGTTGATTAGATGTTTTGCAACCAAATTTGTAAGATACGTTATATATCACATATTTTGAAGATTTGTAAGATATATTAATATGTATATTATCCATTTTGAAACATTAAATTAGATCATGTTTGTAAGATGAGTACTTCGACTGTTTTTAAAAATCTTCAGTCACTAAACAGTTACGATAAACGCAACTTAAGTTTATTTCTTTCATTTATATTAGCGATACAACGGATAATAATTTGTTGGATAACCGGATATCGTGGATCTTATCCGAAAAATTGGATAAACTGAATAATCGGATTTTGTTCGAAAATAGTACAAAGAGATTAAAAAATTGAAAATTTAATTGTTTCTTTTAATAAAAGGAAACTTCTTTTTATATAAATTCATTATAAGTATGCTATAAAGATTTAATATTTATATACAAGATAGAAACAGATTATTATCTGATAATGTAGAAATGCTCTCTTACGAAAAATATGAAATACTTAAAATATTTAAAAAACAATATGTAATAAAAATGTAATGCTCAAGTAAAGAATAAAGGCATAAAATATTTTTAATTTAATTTTTTAATTATGTCACATTATACTTGTTAATTAATATCAATAAAAGTTAATAAAAAAATAATTTCTTTAGATTGATTGAATACACATATGATAAAATATTTTGAAAATTTAAATTTTAAAAAAGTATAATTATATTTATTCAAATTTGATTGTAAAAAAACTTTTTTACAATCTGGCTAAATGGCCTTTATTGTCTGGCCGATCGGATAATAAACCAGTCGAATAGGCCGAATACCGGATGCTGATTATTATTCATTGTATTCCTAATTCATAAAATTTTGTTGTCTACAGAAAGCAGAAAGCAGAGAAAGAAATGCAGAAGCATTTATGAAAGAATTGTTCATATATAATTATACATAAAATTATACATAATTATATTATATATTTGTAAATATTGATGTATGTTTATGTATATACACACACACACACACACACACACACACACACACACACACACACACACACACACACACACACACACACACACACACACACACACACAACATATTTTATATATGTATATTCATACATGAAAAGATTTTTTATCGAAATATGTGTCCTTGAGCAGTGTGTTTGATATTTAAACTATTCTAGTAAAATCGTAATATAATTATAACTTCTAATATAATCGTAATATATCTAATAAAATAATCGTAATAATACTAACAGCATTAAGAAATATATCAATTGCAATGTACAAGTCCGAAATGATAATGATAATTTATACTGTCGTTTAGTTATATCGACCGTAATCCGACCGTGGATCAATGTTACTTAAAAGCTTTAAGTTAATTGTTACATCTTACAACGGGATTGCGACGGATATAGCATGATGTGAAACATTAATGCGAAGGAATATGACATTTCTGCGAGAGAAGAATACAAGTATATAGGAGCATATCAAGAGACTAAAAAGATTGAGAATTATGAAAAAATTATGTCAGAAAATTTTTGACATTTTTTTATATCTTCTTTTCATTCCGAAAAGTTTACTTTAGAAAACTTTAAAAATATTTAAGATCTACTATAAAGAAAACTTTAGAGAAAAATATGAATGATAAATTTGGGTACTTTAAACTTTTGTTTAAAACAATCTTATTAAAACTTACTTAAGAAAATTCCAAAAGAAACTGAAGAAATTAAAAAATTGTTGTAAATGTAAATGTCAAAAATTTTAAGATTTTTTAATTAATAATCTTATATAATTGTAAATCTTATATAATTATAAAATTGTCTAAATTTCAAGACAAGTTCTCTTTGTTTAAGAATGCTTGTTTTAAAACAATTATCTTATTAGAACACGAATGAAAATCTTATAGTGTTATATCTTTTATTTTATGTATAGATTTTATTTAAGAGAAAATATAGCATTGTTGCATACAATTGGTGGCAATGCAGCAAAATTAATCTTGAAATACTTTGAAGTTTTTACATTATTTTAATTTTTTACATATTTTAAAGCAAAATCTTATAATTATTATCTTTAAAAATTTTAAACTTTATTTCAAGTAAATCATTTTCTCACACACACAAAGTTACATTCCAATTCTTTAACTTATAAGATTTTTTATAATATTAAAATATTTTATTTGGCAATAAAATTTCTTTAATTGTAAAATATATAGATTTAAGTATTTACATCGAATAAAATTATGCTATCTGCTATACTAGTACAGACAAATAGTGAAACCCTATTTTTTTTTTATTTTATTTTAAATGATTATTTGTAACATATGAGAAGAAATGAGAAGAAGGCATCAGAAGAATTGAGAACATATGAAAAGGCATGTTATTAAGACATTCCTTGTCTCTATCTATATAAATATTAAATATTTGTATAAAATTTATAATAAAAACTGTAGCCCAATCAAATTCACAATAATTATTTAGTTTCAAATTAGCTATTTGTATTAATATACTATCATAGAAATGGGTTAAATAATTATCCTTCCGTAGCGACTATATGATAATTAATATAAATATAATAAATATAATAAATTATCGATACTATTAGATAATAAATTTGTATAAATTATTTTAAAGCCACATGCTCACATTTTATCACTAGAAGTTAAATAAGATGCAAATGTAATACTGTACTTAGTATCGGGCTGCTCCTCGCCCTATGAATTAGACTGCAAAGTTCACAAAACGTTGGCATTTCAAGAATGGATCTGGACACGGAAAAAACCCGCGAAACGCATAATATTTATATAGAAAGCACCCGTGGAAGTTTATTAAGAATAAATAAAATATTATGCAAATTTAAATTTATTATGTAATATTTAATATATGTATATAATAAAAAAGAAGTTTTAAACATGCATATTAAAAAAAAAGTTGCTGTTTCAAAAAAACAGGTGATAAATGTAGCGGTTATGGGCTATCAAGCAAATATTCGTTTATTCAAACAAATAACATGTTTTAAATTATAAGATTTTGTTAATCTAAGTACATGAATATTTGAACTTAATAATCATTACAAACAAAGTTTTCAATCTACAAAAAGTCGTTTTTAATATTTAATAAATTTATATTTTATACGGGTGTTTCTAAAATAATGTCCACTAATCATATAATGTTATTGCTAATAAAAAACTGAATCAAAAAATTTTTATCATTTTGTAATTTTTGCAATATTTTTTTTAATTGAGTAAAAATGTCAAAAATTGATATATAAGACAACTTTTAAGATATCTTTTAAGAGTTTTTGAGAAACATCTTCAAAATATTTCACAAAAAACACTGAAACATATCTTAAAATTGTTTTATACATCGATTTCATTCATTTATTCGGCAACTTTTAGAAATTAATATCTTATTAACTATTGTGAAAATTGCAAAATGGTAGAGGACTTTTTGATTCAGTTTTTTATTAAGAATAGCATTATGATTAGTGTTGGGTAATAATGTTGCTAATTAAATGTAAATTAGAAATAATACAGAATAAGTTATTAAAAATATGTTTAGACAAATATTATTATATAAAATATGTTATATATAAATATTATATTATATATTTATATTATATATTTATATTATAATATAAATATTATATATAATATAAATATTATATATAATATAAATACTATATTATACATAAAATATTATTAAGCATGAAGAATTGCTTTCGATGACTATTGTATTTTTCACTTATGTATGTTTAATCTTATCGATTAATTTTTTACTTAATATTATTAAAAATATGAATTATACATTGAACAAAACGAAATTGTAATTTCTTTACAAAAATGTAATACTGATCAATTTATTACTGAAAGACAATAATTAATATATATGTTAATTAAGAAATAATTCTTAGAATTTGAAACTTAGAATTAAACTTAGAATTTGATTATTTTTGCATCTAATATCAATTTTGTAATCTAATATCAATTTTGTTTGTCATCAAGTTTACTGGATATGCTGATCTACTCAGCAAAAAATTTTTGCAATTACTGTAAAATGTCTCAAACTACTTGTTAGAAAATAAAAAGGATTAAAATATCTTATCTTTACTAGATGGAAAATGCAATATATGTATAATTGTAAAAAAAAAACTTCATCTGTCAATCAAATGCAATTTTAATTACGTGTATATGTATTTACGTAAATTATAAAATATATTTTATAAATTATATTATATTAGCTATTTTATTATTTTATATTACCAAATATATTTTATGTGAATGTATATTAATAATTTATTATGCTTATTGCTTGCTTATTTAGCTACATTCCATAAAATTAATTAAATGCAGCCGATTGGTAAAAATGCTTTGTCTAATTAATACATTATTAATTGCAACGACACTAAAACGTATAACATTATTTTAAGAATTTTAAAATTCTTGCTGAATTATATTTACGAATTCATATTTATGAGAAAGATAATATTTTAGTAAGAATATTAATAATTTTTTTACTATTTATATATATAAGTAAAAAAAATGCAAAATAATGCAGTAAAAATATAAATTCATTTTTCAAATGATAGCAAAAATATATACTTTATCCAAAATTTTATTAAATTTTATTAAATTTTTTTCTCATGCTTATAATTTTTTGTCTTTAAAAAAATAAAATATAATATAATAATATAATATAATAATATAATATATTACTGTAATAATTTAATATAATAATATAAAACATAAATAAATCGATAAATATAATAAATATAATATAATATTGAGAGTGTGACAGAGTAGACAGCGCACTGGTCTGCTATGTTAGAGATCCCGGTAAAACCTAAATTTTCATACGCTCGCGTTCTCCTCTCGGAAGGAAGCGGCAATCCACCGAGAGTATCCTTGTCAAGAGACACTTGCAAAGAAACATTTGTCTAAACAAAAAAACTTCGTTGTTCGGAATCGACGTTAAATTATAGATTCTATATGAACTGTGTATAACTAGCGTGCGCATTACATATGAGGCATAAGAAAAGTTACAATGCTTGAACACGAGCAACAGGACTAAAGAGATAATATAATATAATAAATAAATAAAAGAAATTAATCCAAATTCCTTAATCCTTATTAAAATAATTCTTTACATAAATTCAAAAATCGATGATCGACTGTTTTAAGTTTTATAAAATTTATGACAAATTCCTTCTTCGAAGAAGGATAATTTTATATAGAACACTGAATACAAAAGATACTCTGATTTCTTGATAAGATTTTCAAATTGATTTTCAATTGTAAAATGTTATAGCGATATATTATATCTCTTTTATTAAAATAAAAATAAAAATAATTTTTTTACTGCAATGACGTGTGATCTTGTGTGATAGATTTGTAATCGTCCGTCCGTGTAATCGTCAGATCCTGGATTCAATTTGGACCTTCGTCTCACATACATCTCGATTTTTCGATTTCGAAAAATTATTTCCTTTACATTTTAGAGATTGATATATAAAATTAATAACCTTAAGTTTAGTCTATAATTGCATAAATGTAATTGTAGAAGTGCACCAATCACAGTTAAATACGAGAAGAATATTTGACTGTGATTGATCAATTCTTATAATTACGCTTACGCAATTGTAAAATAGGCTTTACATTTGTAAAAACTCAGTAAAATTCGAAAAACTATAAGGGCGTTGAACAGCGATGGAAAGATCTTTTATAATTAAACTGACACACATACACACACACACGCGCGCGCGCGCGCGCGCGCACGCACATACCATTCTCAGTAGCACATGCTAGTTTTATATATATTTCTTAATATACGTTTGTAGAATTAGATACATTTAGAAAACATATATAAAACGTATATGTATATATAATATATATAATATATATCCGTATATTTTTTATCGCAATACTTCTTTTTGCTCAATAATAAATAAAAATCTAAAAAGTTTTACATCACGTGCGAAGAGCGATACAGATTTTTTATTTTTCTTTTTTAGTTTCAGTTATTTCTTAAATTTTAATTAATTGATTTATCAGATAATTTATGTCTTATATTAAATAATTGATAATCGATAATTTTGTCCAATATCTCCAGATATTCAATTTCGCACTCACCTAGTTTTCCTTACTTTTCAATTAAATTAAAAAGACGATTTCCGCGCGCTTGAGCTATGTTCTGGATTATGAGCCGGATCACTCTGTATCGTGCGACAGCTCTTGCAATACTGACCAAGAACTCAATTCACCTATGTCGATCACGCCATACATAAGTCGATGTCTAGTGTACTATTAATGCGAAATACGTCTTTAACTTTACGCGTCAACATTAAATAAACCGGATTGAATCGGCTCATTTTTTTTAGTATCGTAAGAGTGGAGGTTGCCTAGATAACATAAAATAGAAATTATAACAAATATTTATCACTTATCATTTTTGAAAATGTCATATAAATATTTTATCCATATTTTATATAAAACTTTATTCAAAATATTATTAAAATGTAGACAAAATATTTTATGTAATATTTTATGAAATAAATACAAATAAATAATTCTAATAAGTATTTTTTACGTGGATTATAATATCTTATTGAGTATTTTTATAGCATTTACTACAACATTAACAAATATTTCATAATATTTATAATAAATATATTATATTATATTTATAATGAATACTCATCATCTATATGCGATATATATATATATATATATATATATATATATATA
>NW_012130082.1:1317474-1319732 GCF_000143395.1 Atta cephalotes
CAAAAGTGTTTTGTAAATATTTTATAATATTGTATGTTATTTCTGGATATTATAATAATTAAATTAAATTACATTAATAGATTTATAGACATTATGATTTCGATTATTTTCGAAATTTTTATATATTTTTATAGAGTGTAAAATCATAAAATGTATAATCTCGCTCTGTTAATTTTTGCATCCAGTACACATTTTTCTTGTTCAACCGGTTATGATATTTTTACTTTTTGCATAAATGCATAAAAATTATAAGTTATAAAACGAGATTTGCATTTTTAATGAAAATGATTCAGCTTTTAAAACTTAATTTATGAGTATATACCTGACAATGCGCAAAGGTAACTTTGAATATGTATTATGTGTCGTACTTCAAATTTATTTCTAACTCATTTATTTTTAGTATTTATCACTCTTTATTATTTTTATCAATTTTTATTTAATATTTATCGAACTATTAAAAATATGATTTTTGAAAAAAAATTAGAATATTTTCAAAATTATAAAAAATAGAATTAGATATTAATATTGGATAGAGTTCGGGATATTTTTTATTGTTTATGTGTGTATATATATATATATATGTAGGAAAATTTAGAAACAAAGTTTTTAAATAGCTATCAGGTAACAAACAGAATAAAAATTTTAGAATAAGGTATGTTCTTGGTTATATCTCAACTATTCACAACCATATGATTAATTATATAATTATACAAATATTTTTATTTTTATTTCTCTAATTTATAAGTAATGACTTTTTTATCAGTTCATGTTTTTTCTTATAAATATTTCTTCTTATAAATATTAGTATGCACAAACATAAATTATTATATTATTGTATATTAAAATGAGGTCTAATTTCCTTATAATTAGCATTTGTATTCTTAATTATTTTTTAGAAAATCTTTGTCTCATTTATACAGTATGCCCGCAAATATGTATAAACCAATAACTGGTCTTTGATCTGAATGATTATAGCTACATTTGGCCTTAATGCTGATTTTTTTATTTTACACGATCTACTAGCTTGTCAATAAACTATAATAGTAGTCCTCCGAATAGGATGTTTAGTTAGCTTTAATTCTTCATACTATATGTATTTGGATCATTATTGATGATACTGATTTCGTAAAAGGCAAGTAGTTAGTTTATCTACATAATGGGGAAATAAATAGTAAAACAGAAATATTTGAAATAATTAACAAGGTCAGTTATTGCCCAACTCGCACGGTCAGTAACTCGGCCGATCTATTTATATGAAGTCAGTCCCAGCTAACGCTAAATATATATAGAAAGTTTGATTCGTATTTCCAATGTGCTGAATATTCCGGTCCAATGAAAGGATTGTCACAGAATACACAAATGTCGATGAAATGTTCAAAATATTGTATGAATATATCATTCTTGTATATATCATGAAGATCGCGAGCGAGAAGTATATATTTCCAACAGAAAACCGCGATGGAGAATATTTATTAACAAGAATCATCAGCTGAGAGATATAATAACATAAGGAGCGCAGCATTTCGCTTGTAAAATAAGTCCCAAAACTGAGCTCTAAGATGAAAATGTCAAGTGTGTTTTTCAAAACAAAATTTTGTTTAAAAATTGATTTAGGGACGACCGGATCTAGAATTTCTGGAAAAATTGAATGACGTAAATAAAATTTTTTACTGAAATTTGAATACTTTTCCATAAATATTTCGGAATATTTTGAAATACTCTTGGAATTTTTTAGAAATTTTAGAAATTTCCTATGAATATTTCAATATTTAGCTGGAGTTGACTTATTGCTACCGATCTTGTATTATTCGACATTCAACTCGCGCTATAAAACTTTTTTCTATGTAACTTTTTGATATATAAAACTAAAGTGTAAAAATAAAGTGTAAAACTAAAGTAAAAAATTAAAAAATCCGGACTTTAAACATTTGATGATTCAGTAATTGTTAAGAATTGATAATTATGTTTTTTGGAAAAATTTTCTAACAGATTAATACAAGCTATATTAAAGAGTAAATTAATATAAGTCATCAAGAATATCAAGGTGCTTAAAAATGAGTTTCTTATATGGAAAAATTATTGATATAAATTATTGATATAAATATTACTGTAAAACAAAAGTCAGGATATATATATATATATATATATATATATATATATATATATATATGTAGTATATTATATATACTAGTACTACGTACGTAACGTATATACGTACTAAACCGAAACTAAACCGTAACGTAGTGTTGTAGTGTAGT
>NW_012130082.1:1319752-1331344 GCF_000143395.1 Atta cephalotes
ATATATATATATATATATATAACTTAGTTGTACGAGTTTATTAATAGTACATATAGCCGTTCGTAAACCAACGATACTTAGTCAAATACAACCGAACTAGTGTGTGTGTGTGTGTGTGTGTGTGTGTGTATGTGTGTGTGTGTGTGTGTGTGTGTGTGTGTGTGTGTATTCAAACCATCTAATATTAAGAACTATTACAGAATATACTTTGAGAGACAGAATACAAAACACGCAAATCAGGGATATCCGATACACACAACATTGTGTCAGATAAATCAAAAAACAGTGTTTATTGTTTTAAAAACATAAATTCTCTCCTAAAGTAGTGAATTTGTACTTTTTAAAAGAGCAGTGAATTGTGAATTTAAATTGTGTTTTTAAAGCAGTGAAACACTGCTGTGATATATTTTCTAACTCGAATAGTCATCGACTAGGGATGCGTCGATATTCACTGCCAGTGTAGCAACTATACTATAAGTATACGTTACGTGCGCTATAGATTTTCACCCTAGGATTAATATCTTAATTAATATCAAGATATTTATTCAGTGTTTTTATCAAAATTTGAGATGAGCGGGGTCTTCTTAATTAACATTTACTTTTGTCATTAGTCGTACTATACAATCAAGTCGAACCAAAATGGCGGATGAGAATGCCTACATATCTACTGCCTTAGTGCGCACTAAAGTGCATCCAATCGAATTTGCTATAACGTATATTTCTGTAGTACTCCAAATTAATTCACAACAAATAAAGTTATTAATTTTTAATCCTCCATTGGCAAATGTACTTTTTGATCATAGTTTGCAAGATTGAGGTCTATAGCAGATATTTGTGTTGTTCCAAATTACATAAAAATTTGAAACAATTCTTATATACTTATGAAATCTTTACATAAATTTTTACCCTAAGAATTTATTTATTTTTTATTTATTTTTTATAAATTTAAATACAGTATAACAGTTAACAGTATATAACAATATACAGTTATATAATAATATACAGTATAACAGTTTCGAAAAAGCGTGATATCAATTACAAATTCGTAATTTAATTTTATATGAATAAATGAAAAAATCCTTTTAAACCACAATACTTGAGGATATGTTAATATCAGTAAATCAGTACATACTTTAGAAAAAAATTGTATAATATATTAATGATGTTGGTTTTAAAAAGTTAAACACATGGAATTATGAAGATTTTTTTGAATAAAAAATCATGTTTTTTTCGCGAAAAAACAATAGAACCATTTTTATAGCTAATTAATTATTAAATTATTTTTATTTTATCCACAATGATTCTAAAATAAAAATATTATAACGATATAGCCTATATAATAAATATACCATGCTCTTCGCTACCAATTTGCATATAAGGCACAATACAAAGTTTTTTTATCATTTGACTAATGACAAAATGAACATTTTTTTGTTTTCTAAAAAACGGATCTTTTTGGAAAAGTTTTTTCTTCAATTTCGAGTATTTCATGAATTATATCCCTGAAAATTTTTCTCAGAATTTTTCATATAATTTTTCAGAATTCTATATAATTATATAATTTCCTCACATTTTTTTATACGAATTGGAACACTTCTCAGAAAATCTATATCTTTTCTCAGAATTTTCTATATACTTAATTAGGAAAATATCGTAAGATTTCTAAAATTTTTTTGTAAATATAATTTCTGATAAAATGTTATAAAATCTAAAAAATTTTTAAATATTTTTTTTAAATTATGGAATAAGAAAAATCTCAGAATATTCAGAATTCACGTGTATAAAAAATTCTAAGAGAAGAATTTTCTGAATATTTCTGAGTATTTCTGAAATGTTCTAATTCGTATAAAAATTATTTAAAAAATGTTCACCAGGGATATGGCTAATTTCCATACATTTCCATAAATACTGATTTTATTTGCAATTACATAAGTGAAAAAAATGATATAAAACACGGAAAATTTATTTTAAAATCTTTATTGGAATTAGTGTCAAAAAAACGTAAAAAGAAATTAAAATTTTATATGCACAAAATCTTATGCAATCTGCAATATACATAAGTCATTGAGGGGACGACTTTTATTAGTGCAACGAAACAAACAACTGGACACGGCATTTTCGTATACATACAATCTCAACATTACTAAGTTTTTTAGGTGAAAAGGATTACTGAACCTATTATTATATAAAGCGAGTTAACAACTTTTGAATTGTTAAACTATATGTTTTTTTGATTGACAATTGCTTATTGCATACAATAACGTCATTAAATCATTTAATATTAGATACAAACATCGAATAAAAAAATTTATGTGCTTGAATATATAAATAATCATAATTACAATGATTCACAAAACAATATAAAACAAATATAAAACATAAATAAGGAACATACAGTCACATACATGTAATTAAATATATGACTTGTGTGTAAACATCTTGCGTATATGATTATATGCTCTTTTTCATTTATGTTTTATGTTAACGAGCCATTTCTAATAACTTTTGTTTAAACTTTATTTGATCAAATAATATATATGTATTATATACAATTATTTACAATTGACGAAAAATGGCAATTAGCGAAAATGACTTTCAATAATTTCAATATCATCAAAACAAATATCTATATTAAAACAAATTAAGTGATAAAGGCTATGAATCAATGCAGAATGTTAAATGCTAACAAATAAATTTTAATCTTATAATAATTTAAATACAAAGTTAAACGTTTCGACTCTCATTAAGTCATCCTCCAGTAACAGAAAATTATATAAATAAAAAAATTCGAAAAATTACAAAAGTACGTGTGAGAGTTATGAATTAAAATTCATTCATTTGTTAACACTTAACATCCTGCATTGATTTATAGCTTTTATATCATTTAATTTGTTTTAAAATTTTGAGTCTAAGGCCGGTATTCATAGTCAGTTCTTATTTCAAAACCGATTTAAGTAATGTCTTAAGACACGAATGTGGCCTTCTGATTAGTTCGTGATATCTCAAAACAGAACTTAAGATAGAATTTAAGTCTCGAATATTAAAGAACCGACTATGAATACTGGGCTAAGTATATTGATTTTTATTTTTTATATTTATATATTTAAATATCTATCTTGCTGATTACTGTATAATATATATATATAAATAATATATAATACGATTTCATCAACCACTATACGAGCACACATATGAAATTAAGAATATTCATAATTCAATTAATATTATTAAGATTTTAGATTGTTTTATGTAAGTAAATATTGTATAGAGTATAAATATTAATTATATCATAAATAAATCATACATTAAAATAAAAAATTTTTACTTGCATCAATATATGTCTTTGATTATTATAGAACATTTAATATAATACCAGGTGTAAAATAATGTCATAAATACAAAATGATATCATTGACATCATAATATAATATTAATGATATCATGAATATATTTATTATTAAAAATTAATAGAAAAATTTAAGCTTACATCTTTTTTTAAAACATATTTAATAAAATGTCTATTTGTAAATATAATTTATAATACTTAATTTATAATATTTTTAGTTATTATCGTTAATGATTTGTAGCCACTACTATGTGAAATATCAATTTGCTATTTCTTAAAACATTTTTATGAAAGAATATTAAGTTTTAGTTGTTTTTCAGCTAACATAAAATTTTGAAATGTATAAATTATACAATATATTATATTAAAGGACTAAGATGGAATTAAGTACTGTATTGCTTATCTTAAGAAAAAATTAAGAGAAATCATAATCAAAGACAATAATCACATTTAGACAATAATTATATTTATTAAAAAACAATTGAATTTATTGATAAAAGGTTATTAAGAATTATTATAAATCGCGAACTCTCTGTCATCACTTGAAAATCTCAAAGTTACATATTTAAATAATAATACAATTCTTGTTGCTTTCTTACTTAATAACTTTTTATCAATAATAATATTAGATAATAGTATTAAATTTGTTATTAATCACAATTTTTTCCATATTTCCAACGATTTCCCAAGTGGTACAACACTCGATTTCACTTAAATAATCCTTTAATATGATATAATAATTTATACATCTTTCGAAACTTTATATTAATTGGTAAATAGCTACTTCATTTTTTTTTAATAACATTTTTTTAAGAGATAAATCGGGTATTTTACACAATAATGGTTATAAGATAACTGTCATAATAACGATATACACGCAATTATACATATGCAGTTATACACGCGCGCGCGCGCGCACACGCATACATTATAATTGTTTACAATAATAATTATAATAAAATAATAATAAAATTATAATTGTCTTATTGATAATGTAATTTATATCTATTATATTATAATTTTCTATATACATACTTGCATAAGATTACAAATTAATATTGCTCAAGATAATGTACATCAAATTCTGATTAATCGGCGATTAGCTTATCAGATAATATCTATAGTTAAATGAATAGAATCATTAATTTTTGACATATTTTTTGAGAAGATTAAATTAGAAACAACATATTATATTTAGAAATTTTACTGTAATTTCATTGAATTATCACTATTTAATTAGAGTTTGGTCAAAGCCTTATAAAGATAAAATGTTAACAAATGTATAGTTCTATTTGCTATTTAACAAGAACAATTTTTTAATTGCTTATAACTTAGAAATGTTAACCATGTTGTCCGGAAATAGCAAATAATTTATAGCAGATGATTTCATTATAAATAGAATTTTTTATTATCCATAATTGTTCCATATCAAAAGGTAAATCGAACTGATGGAGATTTCTTATGAAATTAACAGAATACATGAGTTCATAGGATATATTATTGAGATCCTGTTGAAAATAATGCTAGGAATGCGCTAGTAACGCCTACAGAAAGTATATAATTTACTGCAGGTGTAAATGTTTTTAAAATGTAAAACGAAGATACGATGACGAATGCCAGGAAAAGGGCATTATTGTAGAAAATTGAGAATGTTGTTGCTTCATAATCTGCCACTTCATTCTTCTTCCACAAGATCCTAGATATTTAAATATAATGTATAATACATATAAATTAATATATATATAATACATATAAATTAATATATTTTGCAGATACGATATATTTTTTATTATAATCATTATATTATGATTAATTGTTTCCTAAGTAATCAATGATTACTTAGGAAATATACACCATTCGATGCATAATTGATCAGTCATTTGTTTCGGAAAAAATTAAAATTACCTTTCATCCTTTTCTTTCTTGCTCATCTTCTTGTCTTCTGCGAGTTTACGGCTTATTTCTTTAGTTACAGCATCTTCCCTTTTTACTGCAATCTATATAACATACGCATATACAAAATTATATTATATTCTCATCATATATTCTTATATAGTACATCATCTCTTAAATCTTAGGCTTATTCAAGTTCTCAACAAAGGACTCTGCACTAATCAAATGATGCTATAACAAAATCATCAAATTCACTTTTTATGGTTTTGCCTAAGAAAATTTTTAATTAGCATCTCATAATCTACAAAATATTACGGTTTCAGCCGATTTTATCAAAGTCACTTTTTCTTTGTGATCAATATGGATTCTTTTGAAATAAAAATCAAAAGGTAAATTTCTTAAAGTTGTAAAAAAAAAATTTATTTATTTTAATAAACACTTTTGTGTTTTAGTAAACAAATATCTCCTAAATTCATGTAGAACATACCTTATGTTTAAGAATGAATTTTGTGTTTTTATATGCTAAGGCAAGGGCGTATGTGCTCGCCAATGTAACCAATACAAAAGAGATCAGGTTAGAGTATAAATCAATCAAATGTATTCTCCAAAACAACCCTGTAAAAAAATAAAATATAGTTAGTAAAGATTTCATGTAATATTTATTTTCAATAAATATTAAATATCAGATTTAAAATAAACAAAGATATATTGGGGATATTAAATTATGTTACTAAAATATATAATATATATCAATATGCATAAAACAAATTCTAACTTAAATATGTTCTAATTTAAATAATTATTTAAACTAAAATGTATTTTTAAAAAATATGAATCTCTTTCTGTATAGAAACTAGAAACATCGCTCTATTGAAATTATTACATAGAAAAATCTGTCTATACTGTTTTTTATAGTCTATAATGTTTTTTAGATAATTTATTCACACACAGATATCATAAATATATAATTAAATATAATATTTTGTATATAAACAAATTTTATATACAAAATATATATAAAAATATTATAGAATCTGTTACACAATATTCATTAAGTTCTAAGACATAAAAAACTGTCAAATCTCAATTTTTTAACTATATCTTAAATCAGATAATAAATCAGAAAATATAAAATTTTACAGCAGGAATCTAATTGCATAATGTAATAGATAAAAATGATGAAAGGAGTATTTTTCAATGTTCTTCACAAATTTCTACACTCACAAATGGGTATCGCCGAAACGATGAAAGCATTGCCATAGAACAACGCCGAAGATTTTGTCGATACATTTCTGGAGAAATCTTGCAATAGTAGCTCCTCCTCTTTGGTAAATGCTTTAGACTTTCCTGACATTTTCAGTAACAGCTAGACGATGTAACCGGCGGACAATTGTTCACGAGGATTGTCACTTGATGGACGATGGAGATGTCGGAACAGTCAAAAACAAATGATACGCATGCGTAAAAAGCGTCAGTGTGGAAACGTGTGGTGACGTGTCCTTCATCGTCATTCCTCGTCATATCGATCGAGGCATAAGTCTTGCTCTCTGCAGGCGATTTGCTGCAAACTTTATCAAAAATTTATCAGTCAAATCAGTTGTAGGTATCAGAAATTTCTATCAATATATGTATAGAATATAACTTATTTAATTTTGATTTAACTTATTTTTTATCTTTTTTTAATTCTAAAAATTAGAATTTAATCTATAAGAAATGGACAATTTGTGATATACTTTCTGAAACGTTGAAGATTAAACAAAAATACATGATCTTATTGCATTTATTTTTAGCATTTTAAATCACAATTTGATAAGTCTAGAGATAATTAAAGAATTCAATATTATCAATATAAAAATATTTGGTCAATTTGTAATATTATAATAAAGATTAAATTAAATGATTTATTAATATATTATTATACATGCTTCATGAATAAACATTTATATATATTTATAGGATTAGCATATGAATTGAATTGTTTTTCAATAATTATTATGCATAAATAATGATCAAACACAGTTAATAACATAAAATATGATATAATAAATCGTAAAATTAAATTATTAATTAATCATAGTTCAAATTTTGGAATTTCCATAAATTAAATTATTGATTATTTTTAATATTGCTTTATCGGTATGCAGTAACTCTAACTATATATAGCTGTACATACATACGAATTACGGAGCTTGACAGCAACCAATTCATCTAACTGATGTCTCTAGTGTGCCATTTGCTGTCATTCCTGACGGATCAGCTGCGATCCGTTAATTGGAAGAATTTTCGGGAGTTCCAATTAAATTATCAGTGTTATGACACGCGTACTAGCGAGTCTGACATAAATTCTCGATACTGCGAAATTATGGAGGCCGAGAACGAAGAGGTGTCCCTGATGCAGTCTTTGACGGAAGCGTCAACATCAATCGAGAATCATAACCACAACAAAATACGCAAAAGGAACGTGCCTGAGTCAGCGTCGTCGGTGAATCTCTCAACAAAAACAGACAGCTGGACGACAACTGACTTGCACGACCGCGTGCCCCTCGTGATTCTGTCCGACTCCACGAAAGCGTGGCATGACGGCGTCACGCCGCAGATACCAGATCTCACTGACGTGGCCATAGCAGGCAAACAGTGGAATGGTGTGCTGACACACGAGGACGACCACGGTGTGACGGACATCCTCACGAGCCGCGAGAGGATGAAGATAAGCGTGATCCGTGGCAGCATCGCCAATCCGGATCTCACATTAGGAGAGCTAAGACTACTTGGTTGTAGTAGCGAGGGCTTCGTTAATGGTACTTTGCCCAGGTGATGTCAATTATGATCAACAAGGAACCTTAATAAACTGATAATTTCGTTCTTTTATTGAAAGAGAATTTTCCGGTTTTTGATTCTTCTACATGATTATTGTTGTAGTTTTTGGATACAGATGATATCCTAAGTACTAGTTTGCTAATATCGCTTATGTACTTAAAATGGTTCCTTTTTGAGAATAATTTTATTCTCTATGACTAAGTCTTGAAATCATGAGGATGATCTGTAGATGATGTACGAAGGGTACTGTGGCCGAAACTTTTGCGCCTGGCACAATTGGAACCTACATCCATTAACGGACTAGAAACTGTACATACTTATATACCAAATGAGATTTATCAGCAGATATTGAAGGATGTGGCACGTAGTGGTAGTCATGTCTCACAGAGCGCAACAGAAAAGGAGACGGAAAATTTTCAAGAGCAGTTAACTCAACTTATGTGCTGGGTACTTCATAGACATTCCCAATTGAAGTTAGTATATTTAAAAATAAATACTTTATTAATTTATAATATATATATATATATATATATATATATATATTATATATATAATTTATGTTTTATTATAATATAAAATGAAATAATATTTGTACTTAGTTACTACCAGGGATACAATGATGTGGCAGCAACTGTGTTAGTTGTGATGGGATTACAAGCAGGCTTGTATGTGCTTGAAAGTATCTCGCTAGAATTCCTGGAAAGATTCATGGAAAAAACTATGGAAAAAGTGAATCAAGAGTTATTCTTTATATTTGCATTGCTGGAAAGAGTACATCCTACACTTTTTGGAACATTTAGAAAAGTTAGTCCTTTCTTATCCATTAAGAACATATTTTAAACTTTTTATTTTTATGTTTATTCTAAGTAAACTAATAAATATAAATTCTTCTATTCTATATTAATTTAATAATATTCTATAAATTATTTATAACTTATATTTTTTTATTTTAATTAATTTTTATTTCATAAACTTACTGGTATTAATATTTATTCTCATTACTAATTGCAATGTTCCTTTTTACTCTAGTGTAGAATTGTTTCCACACTTTGCATTGGCTGAATACACAACATGGTATGCACACAAGTTTGCAGAAAACCGAAAATTGTTACATAGATTATTTGATTTTTTCCTGGGTAGTCCCCCACTTATGCCTCTTTATTTAAGTACAGTAATTGTGGCACACAGAGCTACAGAAATTTTTAATACTACGCCCGATATGGGACACACACATAAAGTATTATGTACGGTAAGTATAATAAAAGAAAATAATTGGCTCTGAAGAATCGAAGAAAAACAATAGAATTATTTCAAATTTATATTTTCAGTTACCTGACGACTTGCCATTTGAAATCCTTTTAGTAGAAGCAAAGAATCTATATCGACAATATCCTCCTGAATCTATCAGTAATGATGTCAGAGATTATGATCATAAGAGAAAAATTAAAGAGCAAGAATGGAAGGCAAGGGCAGAAGCAAGTCGACAAGAGAGAGAAAGACAACGAAAATTAACAATTGTTCAGGCAACGCCAAGGATATCTTATCGTATTAGAAGTTATAAAACCATTACTGTTGTAACTATTTTAGCTTTGGGAATATATGCTTTCATAAGATCCTCGACAGGGCTTAACTGACATTAAGAGATATTATTTGTTGTAAAAAAACTAGAATTTTTACATATTTTCTAAAACAGAAACCTTCCACTTTTTCAATACATGCTGCAATTTGAAACAAGATTTAAAAATTGTATAAAAGCAAACGCCAAAGAAATGAAGCAAGGAGTATATGTTGTTACGAATAATCGAAAAGTTTGGTTGTCAGTATTTGAGCAAAAATCTGTTCTAGGACACATGAGTCAGAATCTTGTGCATTCCTATGCTGCCTTTATGCTGTGTTCTGGAAGTGAACATGAACATTTTACTATATGTTAAAAAATTATAAATATATGAAAATTTCTAGAAAAAAATAACAATTTCAAATATTCAAAATTGCTAAAGGATCTAAATGGGATATCAAATAGATAAAATGTATATAAACATGTTTCGTAATATTTATTATAATTACGTTGTTATGATCTGTGATTAGGAACAATTTTATCTATAATTATATTCGCAAAGAAAAATTATGGTAGTTAACCATTATGTGATCAATAATAAAAACATTTTATTTTTTAACAACAGTCGTTTATTATCATCTTCTTTATAATATACCGTTTTATCTTAGAAATATATATATGTAATTATGTATTGTCTAGTTTATCAGATTTGATGGCTTTAGATATCAAAAGAATATGATATCGATTGCTTACATTTTATGTAGAATATTTTATTATTTTTCATCATTTTATATGAATGTAATTTTGTAGAAATTTAATGTGCTAATAAATATATTTTTATCAGCACATTAAATTTCTACAAAAGTTTATTATAAATCCATATATATTTACTAAAATATGGATTTATTTATATAATACAAGTTATTGTATATACATATTGTATTACAATAAGAAAATTTTAAAGTTATAAACATTTTAGAATCAAATTAATTAGTTTATTAATATCGCTGGTTCGTGTAAAGGAACACGGTAATGTCACTACTTTGCTTGATGCCGAGACATTATCATGTCTCCAGATTTCTGAAGAGAATGTTTTTTAAATTAAATTTCTTTAGTATTTTATGAGTATTCATCACAATTATGAATCAGTGTAAATATAACATCGATATATATTTATAATATAATCAATTTATGACTAGTAACTTAAGAAACTTGGATTTCATTGTTATTCTAATTGTGCTGCATCAGCGACTAAAAAAATATGTTAGTATACCATATAGAAACACTTTATATATAGCATATTATTACTATATATCGCTAGTCATGTTAATCTGATCACTCTTTGTTTCATGTGAGATCATGCAATAAAAATTGATAATATATACTGAATATATAAATATGTACACATAAGGAGGAGATAAAAGTATTATATTTATAGGCTGAGAGCATTATATGCCAGTAAATGAGTGGAAGTATTGACATTTAGAAAATGTTTTTTGTAACTACAATTTATAATACTCCCAATTGATATTTGCTGCTATGTTATGTAATGATATATTTTAATGAACAATGTAGTTAATAAAAATATATTTTCAATTACGTTGTCATATTTTTTAATTAAAATTATCAAGAAATTAATTTACTTCATGAAATTAGAAGTGAAATCTTTTAATCTTAAAATCATTTTATATTGAAGTTTTAATATTCGCATCAAGATTAGCACGGACGAAATACTATTATCTCGTCGGTAGTAAGAGCAAAAAATGTTACAAGAATATAGTGATGTCATTAAATTCTGCTTGTCATTCTTTTGCATTTCATTAAAAATTACTAATAAAAATTATATTATACTTTTAAAACTGCTTTAATATATGTCAAAACATCACGATTTCTTAAGATCTCAGTATGATCTACTCCAGGAAAACTTTGATTATAAATTTTTTGTACTTGTGATTTCTGCCAAAGTGTGCATGCTTCCAAA
>NW_012130082.1:1331364-1342084 GCF_000143395.1 Atta cephalotes
AACTTTTCTACTGTGTCCACTTTGTTGCCGTATAAACAATGTACTGCAACACCTGGTGCCGTAAAATCCAATTGATATTTCTCATTGTCTTTTCTGAATTCCCAAGCGTTAGGAACGTCTATGTCTCTGTAAATGAAAATATCTTTAAAAATATTTGCGGAAAACAAAATACAGCAGATATATATATATAATAATTGTCTAAATAATACACTGTACATAAAATATTGTTGTAAATTGCTCAATGTATAGTTTTTCTGATCCGATTGCACCAAAATCTCTGTGTCTTTCCAAAGTAGTTTTGAAGGTAACAACCATCCTAGACTTGGACTCGTTATCTGTTCGTCTCTTAATACACTTTCACGAAGAAAATATGCACCTAAATCATCTCCTGTATTAGATACATAAAAATGTGTATGTAAAGCATTATATCTCATAAAACAAGATAATAGTTGAAAAATTTTTATTATACTATTCTGAATTCAAGTTATCTGTTAATTTATCAATAATTCAACAATAATTGATTATTAATCATTGCAAGTGGACAAGATTATACAAATAAGATTGATACGCTTACCAATGGCAAATACTTTAACAGCCTTGACAGATCCTGCCCATACAGCACTAAGTGTGATAAAGGCATTTATGTATTTATCCTTCCATTTTTGACTTTGACGTTGTAACATTATAAGAGTCATAGGTCCACCCATGCTGTGAACCAGTAGCGTCACTGGCGTATTATTATTCATTATATACGTTTCTTCGACTAAAGTTTTCAATTTAGTAAAGAATTCTTCATTTTCGCCTGCAGTTTAAGGTCTTTATCTCGGTAAATTTGTAGTACAATCAAATAAAATAAATGATACTAAATGCTAGCATGTAATGCCTGTACAAAACAATTTATAGATATCATCTTTCTACATACTAGGTCCTTTTCTGAAATCATAAGGTGCACCACGTATCGATAAATTCCTGATGTATCCTAAATCGTTTACCAACATATTTCCAATGTCCTTGAAATACGAGCCTGGTGAGGCCCTGCTGGGATCTATATATTCAACTACAAATGGATTACCCCATCCCGGTATCCTTATATCTACTCCAGGTTGATTGCTAGTGGTCCTTGTCACATTATCATAATTCAATTTAAGATTATCTATCTGTAATAGGATTAAAAATTACTTTCAAATTATTTAGCTAGAAAAAGACTAGAGCTATGCATGATAAATCAAAATGATCGTACAAAGCAATCTATCACGACAGGTACAAGCAGTTCCATGTTCAGCCACAAGTTAAAATAATCGTTGGATATTTTCGCGCAGATATAATGCACCACTGATGACTTGTTAATCCTTGCCTCGACCTGACTGCCGCCATCACCTGGAACTGGAATATCATTTTCCTTCGTAAGTAGACGCGCTCTTTGCAACGTCTCAATAAGTTGATATCTTTGAAGTTCTATGACACTACGATAAGAGTCACATCATCAAAGGAGAGAATCATACAAAGCGGCACTTCAGAGCCGTTTCGAGCCCTAAAGTGCAGACAGAAAGGACATGATAACTTTCGGCGAATAAACGCTTTCAAAAATATCTTATACACACATCACGGACTTCTAAGGAATATCCTAAAGATATCCACAGGACGTCTCTACCCTTCCTGAACATCTTAAGGATACTAAGATGTCTCAGATAAAATATGATGTGTATGGACAATAATAAAACGCTTTTTTGACTTACCCAAAATAATGGGCGATATTTGTTTAGTTTTGGCGTGCCAGGATCTCACCAGTTGCATAGCGAGTGAGAGAACAATTATCACGCTCAGGAGAGCTGCCAGGCGCATTGTTTGTTCGCAGCTACGATTTTAAAACGAGGCGGATTTTCACAAGAAAGAAATACGTGTATCTTGGAAATTAAATGAACTTGACTGTTATTCAATGAACAATTTCTTTTCTGTCTTCTCCTGATCTAACAAAACAGAAATATCCTATGCTCGTCACTGTTTGTTTGCTCCAGTTACGATAATCAGCTGATATCGCCTCATGCGTCGAAGTAGACGACATTTGTGATCAGCGACAGCCAATTGAAGTGACGGACGAGGACAAAAAGATTAGGGGATTCGCACAATAAAAGGAATAGGAAATAGAGAACAGAGAATAAGAATTTTAATCTATCAGAAATCATGTTTTGTGGAATACATAGTTTCTGATAGGTTGAAATTCTTATTCTCTGTTCTCTGTTCCCTGTTCCTTTTATTGTGCGGAGCCCCTTATTCTATTGGCATCTTTCGTAAGCATTGTTCTGATCGATCGTAATTGCCTCCTGTATTTGCGTATTTGAAAAACATGTTATTAGACGGAGCGATTTAAATTATCGATAAACGCAAGTTTAATGACGTTAAAGAAGAAAAGAGTAAACACGAATTTCGTTGTTGCAATTACGTAAACAGATTTACGTTTCAGATTAGATTTTATTATTCTTTTTTCCGAAATGCTTTGTTTTGTGTAAAATAAAATGTACAAGGACATAAAAGTTGAAATAAACAGATTTATGGTCAGTTTATAGTTCCATTACCGATTTTGCAATAAGCCTCAATTACGTCAGAAATCAATCAAACAAGTCAAAGACAAACAAGTTTGAATACGGAGCATAAAATATTATTTTAAATATACATATGATTGATTCATCAATCATATGACTATAAATTGACTCGTATAGAAGACTCGTATATGTCACGTTTTAAATTGCCTTCGTCAGCATATATTTGTTCTCATTATTTAAGGTTAATTTAAAAATAAGCTCTAGTTTCTTTATAATATATACACATGACAAGCAGTTTTTTTCTTATTTGTAAATCTACATAAATCTACACGTGTCACACGTTGGCAAAATAAAAATCAAGAGTAACAAAAATATAAACAAAATTTTTTTAGGAAATTTTTAGTATATTTATTTATTTGACTTTTAAATGTAAATTTTTATTTTTTCGTCCACATGATTAAAACTCCTACAGCACAAAAAAGTTGCTGCAAATTCTATGCTGTATATTAGGAAGTAGAGATAAAAAATCTGAGTAAAAAATTGAGTAAAAATCAATTCTTTACTTTCTCAAACAGAACAAGTCAAATAATAATGTCAAAATATTAAAATAAATTGAAAATGATAATAAATTGAAAAATGATTTTTAATAATTATTTTGGAATCATTTTGATATCATAATAATTGTTCTGCTTAGATTTAGTCTTGAAAATTATTTACTTCGATTTATTTTCTTTGGATATATGGTGACATATATTATTATATGTTATTCTAAAATTAATTTAAAGTTTTTGCATTCATCCAAAAGATTTTTGTGCAAAAATAGTTGTAAACAATGAAAATATAGTACTATTATCTATTATCTATTTTCGGAGTTCTGATAAAAAATTTTTTTTTTATTGTACAAATTAATGTTCAATTTGCTAAGTTTTTATTTCTAATTGCAAGCAAAAATCTTGATTTTTTAAAAAAATTTCTAATTAAAGGAAAAAGTTGCAATAAAATTTGTGCAATAAAAAAAACAACATTTGAAAATTTCCAGGTTTCACATCATTCATTATCGGTGTCTCGTCAACGTCGGGGATCGAACGAGTACATTGTTGGATCAATTGACGGTGCTTAGCACCGATCGACACTAAAGACTGCGAGTGAGCACACAGTGGATAAATAACTAGATACGGCGTCGTCGCACGCGTCTGCTCGGGAAGATCCATTGCGTTGGACCGGACGAGTCGAGCTTTAATCCTCGTTTCCTCCGGTTAAAGCATCGAGGATGGCCGATGTCAAACAGGATCACAAGGGCGAGGACGTTGACAGCTATGGGATGGGCAATAGCGCCGACCCGAAGAACATGCAGGAGCTGACGCAATACGTGAGTCCGCGTATTTACGCACAGGATGACGGTGACGCATCCAGGGACGATCCGTCGCGATGCGACCCTGACGCTACGTTGACTCCTTTACAGGTGCAAACGCTGTTGCAGAACATGCAGGATAAGTTTCAAACCATGTCTGACCAGATCATAGGAAGAAATATCCTTTTTTTTTCTGTTTAACCTAAAACGGTGCTGCAAGCTGTTGAAGCGGCATTTGTGGAAAAATCTGTGTTGACATTTTATCATGTAACAGGGCTTGTTTCTATTAGTGCACGTCAAGTTTTTTGCTGTATTGCCAAGTAGTTTATTTATCTCTAAACGTAAGTAGTAAAAAGCATATAACTGTTTTTTATAACTGTTTTTTTTATTATTAATTTTGTACGAGTCATGCTTCTGTTTCAATAATTAGGAAGGAAACTTTGTGCCTATATAACTTTAAAGTTTTATTGGCATATGCTTTTCCAATTAGTTGTTTATAAGAGATTAATAAATCTATTTTTTTTAGCTGAATTTCTTGCATGGTTCATCTACTTTTTTTTCATGTTGAAAAAAAAAAGAAAAAAACGAGCCACTCAAGAAAGTCACAAAAGTTTAGGTAAAAAGAACCTGATATATGTATTGTTTGTATATAAATATCTTCAACTATATTAATTTTTTAACTGTTCAAGACCATCCTTTATTTGATTATTAATTGAATTAAATATTATACAAGTGAACTATATTCACTTATTTATTATAGTATTATTCATAAAAGTTAACGTATGTTTATTTATAGTATTAATAATTGTTACAAATATATAATTATTATAAGATCCTTAATAAGAAATACTAGATGAAATGGGTAACAGAATAGACGACCTGGAAAAGAATATCGCAGACCTAATGACACAAGCAGGAGTCGAAGGAGGTGATAAATAAGCTCATTCTTTCTTCAATGCACTCATCTATAAGTAACAACTTATCTAAAGTATCTAATAAAGTATCGCTGTACTTTATTGTCATGGAAAAAAAATGTATACAGATAGTGAGATCACCATCCTTTTGTTACAATACAAAAAATAAACTTACACTTTTTTAGAAATATATTTTGATATTATTTCAATTCTCGTTTCAGATAACTGAGATATCGACTAAATCAATATAATAATTAGGTTACTTAACTTCAATGGAATGCGGGTTACATTGGTTCTTATATATTATCTTTATCTCAATGTTTCTCTTATCTCTTTAAAACAATATTGTGCATCTACAAGGACGCTTAAATTAATACAAATAAGCAAGTGTAAGAAAATGTTTACTTTGTTTGATTCAATCTGTAAGGTATGCGATATATTATAGATGACATTAAAGACTTCTGACATGTAGGAATTGCTGGAACGGGTCTGAGAATGAAGTGTTTCTTTACTTTGTATCCAGTGTGTTTTGACACTCTTTTCTAAAAAGATAAAAATGCAAAATATTAAAAGGATGATTGAAATTACATAGATTTCTGCCTAGTTCTCACAGGCTTCTCTCGAATTGATTCTGATTCCGTTTCTTCTGTGCTGTCTGGATATTCTTCAACTTGAACTGACTCTGAAGAATTTGTGTACGCAGTTCGTATAGAATCCTAAAATTTGGCACATTAGAATCCAAAATTAAAACTATAGAGCAATATGTTCAAATAATATTTTGCACCTACAGCAGATTCGGTTCCTCGATTAGCTAATTTCTGTGATGCCAAAGGCGAAGATGCGAATCGAGTGGCTAAGTTCGTTAACGAGTAAGCCTGTCGAAATGAAGTTCTGCCTACCGTGTCTAATCTTGCAACAGAATCGGGAACTCGTAATGTGTCTCGAAATTCCTAAATACAGAAGTAATACTTTATTTGAATAATGATTACAAAATTGCATCAGCATTTAACAGTAAAGTTAATATTGAAATGTCAAGTCTTTCTCATTCATAACAAAATAAAATCATAACAAAATATCAATTTAAAGCAAGTTTACCCCGTTCATTTCTCCTCTCGCATTTTGAAAGTCCTGCATGTTAAAGGATGAACAATATTGACCACCATATTTTGTAAATATAATTCTTTCTTAACTTTAACTAGAGACACAATTTAGAAAAAAATTAAAATGATCTTCTATCTCACCTCAATATCTTTAACTTCGTCAATAGCTGCAACATCTTGATACGCTTTGGTCAGAAGTTCGAGGGCTTTTGTATGAAAGCTCAATTCGACAGTGACAAAATCTAAAAGTATAGATTTCAAATCGTGCAACTTTCGTCGTTCGAATGAGTCGATTTGTTCCTCCAGACCTTTTACCACTCGCGATACTTCGATGGACGCTTTCGTTAGCTCCGACTCAGCTTGAGACTAATATTCTTTTTCAGTTAAAGATTTATAATATAACAAGATATTCTTGAAATTAATTATATTACTTTAAAATTACTTTATTAATATTTTTTTTATTAATATTTTATTAATATTAATATCTTGTTCTTAATTATTAATTTAACATTTTGCTTCATTGTTATGAAAGATATAGAATTAATTAAGTTATAATTAAAATTAACTAATGTTGAAATAAATTTTTAATTATAAGGATACTATCATTTGACGATTTCTGGGATTTCTTTCTCGAACTTTGTCCAAATGTCTTCGTCTTGTAAGTTCTCTGTCGCGTGCTGCAAATGTGTTTTTTACATCATCGCGGGCATGTTTGCAAATTATTGCATATTGCGAAAGAGGTACAATCACTTTGGAATCCAATCTTTGTACTTCCGCATCTCTGTAGAGCAGATCAATAATGTTAAAAGTATAAATCAAAATAATATTGAAGCAAAAAATAAAACGTAATGCAATTAAAATAGCACAGATAAATCAAATGGAAATTATTTAAAAATTTTCTAATAATTTTTCGCAGTCGAGGAATAAAAAGCTGATTTAATAGAAAAAAATAAAGACTTCTATAAATTTTATTATTAATGAAAATAGCAACTATAATTTTTAATTTTTATATTTTTATTGTCAATACTAAACGTAAAAATTATTTACAAAAAAGTTAGTATTTTTTATGCATTATGAAGAAAACGTAATTATTTGAAACAAAATCTAGTTTTACGTTTTACCTATAATCACCGATGACTGATAATGTTGCAGAAAAATTTGCTAGTCCGGCGCTCATTGATCGATTTATAACTTCAGAATCTGCATAAGTTTGTATTATTTTAGCCACTTCATCACTTTTATCACGCAATCTGAAAAAATAAATTAATAAATAGCGAACGAAACGGAGCACATCGTTGTCAAAACAATAGGGAATAAGAATATGTCACTAAGGAAAAATAATCGATATGGTTTGTTGGTCGGAGGAGCACCTGGCAGCTTTTCTGGTGAACGCCGCGAATATTGAGCACAGCTCGGCGAAGTATTTTTCCACGCCAGTTATGCGATCTTGTACAAACTTCGCTTCTTGCTCACTAATAAAAAAATATTTACATTTAATTTAAGGTTTGTTTATGATTTGCTCATGATATGTCAAATGGCGACATAAAAATAAATCACATGTTTTCAATTTAACTTACTACAAGCTGCTTTGAGAACGTGATCGAAGCATCTTTTTATTAAGTATTCTTTAAAAAATCTTTAAAAAATAATTCAACGAACTGTTTTACGTCAAATTTCTTTGCCGCAGAATTATCTCGCGAAGCGTAGAAAACATGTTCTTTGTTTCCTTTCCAATATCCTTCGTTGACAGTTGCCTACTGGCAGGTGGTAAATTGCCGCAGGCAATTGTGAAGTTATACGTGTATTTTCTATACTGTCTTCGAGCTAACTATGCAGGGGGGTTGATTACGAATTTCTGATTATCTTATGAAAGATGGTTCTATCTGACCTATTTATTATAACTTTTTTTATGTTCTATTTCGCGATAATATAATCATTTTTATTATTATTCTGTTAATAAAGATTTGTGCATTTCATAACTTCTGTTTTGTCTATATAAAACAAAATCAGATTGCTTTTATGCATTTACATAAGTTGGATTATTTTATCTTTCGGTAAACTTTAGCTCACTATCTTATTCTTTTATGCTGCTATTCTTTTGTTTTTTCAGTAATAGATAAATTACCGTATAGTTTATCCGAAGATGGAATAATTAGCCCCTAATTTTTATATTAGAAAAATAAAACTAACAGTTAAATCATGTAAAAATATTATTTTTATGCATTTATATTAAATTTTTATATTAGAAAATGAAACTTACGTTATATCTACTGTATATAAAATATGGAAAATGTGGAAAATGAATAAGGAATTTTACATTATTGATTTTACTTATCTTTGCTTTATAATACTGCAATAAAATAACGAATTGATCAGCAATGTCAAGATATATTTATAAAAATACTTTATTGCAGGTACACGATTTAATATTTAATAAATAACAAATTTATACAAAAATTATACAATATAATATCGCAATTAGCTAATGTCTTTTAGCACAGCGAATGAATGTCCTGCGCCAGTACCCACGAGAATGACAACGGAATTAGATGGCACTGAAAGAAATTCTGGCCGTAAAACATTCTCCGTTTTTCCGTTACCACAGTTTCCATGCTCGTTCCAACCCCAGCACAGCACTGCTCCATTATCTATAATTAAATTATTTATTATAATATATATAATATAATAAAATAAATTCCCAATTACATAAAATTGTAATTATTTGACATGTCTTATTTCTTTAGCATTTATACATTTTATCACATATAATAATTTACCGGTTAAAGCAACATTATGCTCCGATCCAACTGAAAGTTGAATGATTTTCGGAATATTTTCTATACACTGAAGTCTCTCTTCCGTAGAAATTTCATTTTGTGATTTCAATAAAAAACGGCCTAATTGACCATAGTCGTTTCTTCCCCACGAAAAAATAATACCATCTGAAATTATATGTATATTTTAATATGTATATAAAAGATTTAATATATGTAGCAAAAACACAAAGTGAATTTAGTTTGTTTACTGCTCAAGATATTTATGTGACTCCAGCCTGTATGAATTTGAATTGGTGTATCATGTTGTATGTTTGAGAGAGGAATACATAGAGGTTGTGATATTCGTGTTTCAGAAAATGTTTTAGAAAAAAATCCCAGCTGTCCGTGCTTGTTATCACCAAAGACATATATATTATATGTTTGTCTTTTTGTTAGGACTATAGTATGATATTGACCACAGATAACATTTTCCACGTTTCCTTGCATTGCCCGTTCTGCAACTGTTCACCTGTGTTTTAATTAAGTGGAAATATTTTCATAATAAATTTTTTTTATAATAAAATGTATTTTCAATAAAACAGTTATCGGCGTGACTATTTAAGTAACAAATGATAAAATAAATGATATAAAATGTGTAAAATTCAACCTAGAAGAATGATAAGTAAATATTGAAACTATAAATATTGAAACTATAAACTATAAAATAATAATATAAAAAACTATAAAAATAATAATATAAAAAATAATAAAAACATATATTAATAAATATTCGAAGAAATTTAATATCTTTAGAATTTTTTAATTCATACATTCATTTTTACAGAATAAAAATTATTCAAAATATGATTTATTATATACCTTTGGTGAATATACCAAGAAAAGTATAAGGTTTCATGGTTTCTGGATTAATCAAACCCAATTGTCCTCTATTATTTGATCCACAAACATAGAGTTCATGATTCTCTGTTACTATGGCGGTGTGTCGCAGACCCATTGAAACATTCTTTATTTTCTTGTCAAATGAAATTTTGCGGGGATGAGATATTGAAGGAAAAACTGAAGGATCTAAACCTAATTGTCCATAACGATTGGAACCCCATACATATAATTCGTCATTCCTTGTTAATGCCATGGAACTGTCCCATCCACAGCAAATATCAATCACTACTTCATGTTCAAGAGCATATATTCTTTGAAATATCAGAATATTTTCTTGTTCAATGTTGATGTTTCCAGCTTGTCCTTTGTTGTTCAAACCACAGGAATAAACATGACCATTCGTATCTAAAATCAATGTGTGTCCAGCACCACCAACAATTTTCCTGATGAGTTCTGGCTTTAAGGAACATCTAGATAAATCAACTTCTTGAGGTAGAACAAATTGCTCAGATAATAAACCTTGTCCAAGTTGACCATGGGAATTTGCACCCTGTAAAAGATATATATGCTCATAATATTAATTTTTCGAATTTTTTATAAATCTGCTATAGAGTTATATTTTGAAAGTTGAAATTTTTGCTTTCACTCAGACATGTACATATATTCAGAAAATCCACAATGTGTACACGCACAATAGAAGTTCTCGTTAACATGACATAACAAAAGTTTGGATATTTTATAATTATAATTATAATTATAATTATCTTACCCATGAAATTAGACGATACGTAAACATTATATTTGAATTATATTCTTTATTAAATATTTTCTTTCTTATAATTCAGAATATATTTCTTTGTATTACTCCACATCCGTATATTTACAAAATGCGACAAAATGCGTCATTTGGAAAAGGCAAATACTCATGAAAAATCACCAATTACACAATTTAGCGTAAAAGTCTTTCTTGGTCGATGAAATATCCAATACAATATTTTGTTAAATGTCTTGTTATTTAGCAAAAATAATATACTATTTTTTTGTTTACACATTTAAATGATTTTATATGCAACAGCCTTTAGTAAGTGCACGAATTTTGGATTAGATATATATGTGTGTATATATATATATATATATATATATATATATATATATATAT
>NW_012130082.1:1342243-1344907 GCF_000143395.1 Atta cephalotes
GCCACATTAAAAAATATAGATTAATTAAATAAGAATTTTTTTCTGACTGTGTAACATTAAATGCTATTATTTTTGTAAGTGACGTAACATAGAAGATCAATTAAGCTGAGCAAAATGCAGGAATCCGTGAAGTTCAATCTTAAAGAGGTTAAATCGGATCTTCTGCATGCGATACACGAATGCTCCCAGCGCGGTTTGCTACACACTACTAAATGGTGAATTTTTGCTTGAATAAATGTATTACAGTCCCTTTATGCGTACACTTTTAGGATTCTACATTTATGTCTCTTTGTTATAGGTTAGCGGAATTAAATTATTCTTTGAAAAATATAGATATAGATGATTTGACTATACATGCCAAAGTACCAGAGGTCAGCGAAGCAGAGGATATCTATACCTTAGCTAAAACATACTTTGATCTAAAGGAATACGATAGAGCGGCTTATTTCACAATGGACTGTGTAAGTCCTAAGATTAGATTTTTACATTTATATTCACGTTATTTATCAGGGGAGAAAAAGAAGATAGACGATATGACGGATGTTCCGCCAGATCCTTTGAAAAACGAGACTCTAAAGTATCTTTGTGCTGATCTAAGGTCAGATCATTTGGCATCAAAACTAGATGGTTATGGATTATATCTTTTTGGTGTAACATTGAAAAAGCTGCAACTCATTAGAGAAGCTACAGACGTTCTAGTGGAATCTATTCATAAGGAACCTATGCATTGGGGTGCATGGTTAGAACTGGCTGCTTTAATCACAGATAGGGAGAAGTTGGAGAGCTTATGCCTTCCTAATCATTGGATGAAATATTTCTTTATGGCACACATGTACTTAGAATTACAGCTCATAGATGAAGGTTTAGCGTTATATTGTCAATTGCAATCGATGGGTTTTCAGAAAAATGGTTATGTTTTAGCTCAAACTGCAATTGCAGTGCATTATAGAAGAGGCAAGTTAGCGAATTCAGTATTTAGAATAAACAACTGTTTATAATCTTTATTGAAATATTTTAAATCAATTTTCTTTTTTGGTTATATAAATTAATTTTAGAATTTAGTTAAATCTATCATGCATATTCATAATTATTTGAAATATATTTTCTTCTAAATAATATCTTCTAATAATAAGCAATAAGTTGCTTGAATATCATGTTATAAAAACATTTTTTATTTTAGATGTTGATAATGCAATAGAAACTTTCAAAAGAATAATAGATGAAGATCCATATTGCCTTGATAACATGGACACATATTCGAATTTACTTTATGTGAAAGAAATGAAAGTTGAATTAGCAGATTTGGCGCACAGGGCTACTGAGATAGATAAATACAGATTAGAGACTTGTTGTATAGTTGGTACGTATTAATTGTGCATCTTTTTAAAAAGCATAATTTCATATTTAAGGAAAATATACTTTTAAGAAATATTTTTAAAATGATGTCTCTTTTAGGAAATTATTACAGTTTAAGAGCGGATCATCAAAAAGCAGTGATGTATTTTCATAGAGCATTAAAAATGAATCCTCAATATTTATCAGCTTGGACATTGTTAGGTCATGAATTTATGGAAATGAAAAATACTAATGGTGCTATTCATAGTTATAGACAAGCAATTGGTAAATTCTTTGCACATTTTTTTGTTTGCATCCGCAACATATTATATTTTTCATTTATATTTTTCAACTTGCTAGAGGTGAACAGACGAGATTATAGAGCATGGTATGGTTTGGGTCAGACATACGAAATCTTGAAAATGCCATTTTATGGGTTATATTATTATAAACAAGCACAGCTTTTAAGGCCCCATGATAGTAGAATGGTTCTAGCCTTGGGCGAAGCATATGAAAAACAGGATAAAATTCAAGATGCACTCAAATGTTATTACAAGGCATGCAATGTAGGCGATATAGAAGGAATGGCACTCTTAAAATTAGCAACGTATGTATCCGATATGTAATATCGAAATGATAGAAATAATATATGTATATTTTTTATTTTGCTACAGACTGTATGAGAAATTAGGAGAACACGATCATGCAGC
The DNA here is from genome assembly GCF_000143395.1 of Atta cephalotes. Lineage (NCBI taxonomy): Eukaryota > Metazoa > Arthropoda > Insecta > Hymenoptera > Formicidae > Atta > Atta cephalotes. The sequence goes on from NW_012130082.1 coordinate 1,344,289, forward strand.
GGCAGCTTATACAGATTTTGTAATGGATGAATTTCGAAGTGTCGATAGAACAGAACTGAGTCACGCATATAAATATCTCACGCAGTATCACTTAAAGAAGGAACAATTGGATCAAGCTAATCATTATGCACAGAAGTGCCTTCAGTTTGATGAAACAAAAGAGGAAGCAAAAGTGCTATTACGAACTATCGCTGAAAAAAGAGTGAAAGTAGAAGAAACTTCTATGGTGGTAAGTAATATTATTTAATAGTAAAAATAATTAACAAAATAATTAAATTTCGTTTTTTTAGGTGGATGATATGAATGAAACGGATCCTGTGATTGAGCAAAGAGTGCGAACGACGGATGCAACACCTGGAAGTCAACTATCGCCAATGAATCTTTCGTTCACCCCTACACCATAAATAAAATGGATATTTTCCATATAATTTTAAAATGCTTATAATTCTGTACATAAATACAAAAGATTCATTTTTTGTATATTTTTTATATATTTTTGTAATAAATTTTTTTTTCTCTAACGGTATAATAAACGATTAAAAATTCTTGTATTAAATGCAAGTGGTTGTAATTATTGAATAGCATATGTATATATATATATATATATATATATATATAT
>NW_012130082.1:1345666-1358891 GCF_000143395.1 Atta cephalotes
TATATATAAAACCTTTTTTTTAAATGCAATAAGTGTATAGTTAGTTCAACCACGAAGAATAGATCTTTCATATAATCTTTTATATAAAAGAGGATGTTAAAAATCAACTTTCACCTCCAAGTTCTATCTAAACGGATTTGGAAAAACTATTTTCTTGGTTTTCAAAAATAGGAAATAACAATTATTTGTTCGAGAAGTGATGGGAACATTACTAGAGAATTAGAGGCTTAAATGAATTTTTTTTAAATGATTTTTAAACTTTGATTGTATGTTTGTGATTTTATGAAATGAAAATAGCGAAAAATTTTTAAGCTAATTAAAGAGTGAACTTGTAATTTTGAAAGAATCTGTATAATGTAACACAAAAAAGTTCGAAATATTTAATATTTTATGTTGATATGTATGTCAAAATAAAGTATAAAATATCTCATTATCTCAAACTTGTTTTTAAATATATCTAGCTTAATACTTTTATAAGCAGAATAATTAAAGGAATCATACTATATTATCATATTAAAAAAATCATAATTTCATTTAAAAAGGTGGTAATAAGTTTCATATTTTTTTAGTATTTCTGTCTAAAAAGAAAACAAAGTGAACAAAATATGTCCCTTCTGGAAATCATTTCAGTTCCAACTAAAATATTTTTCGATATCTTTCATATTTTTCGAGATTTTTCCACACTTTTTATCACTCTATATTGATTCTTTCATAATTACAAATTCAAAATCATTCGACTCTTGATATAATCAGTTTAATATGATCAGCTTAATAATTCTTTATTTTTGTCAAAAAAGTATCATAAATATACAGTCAAAACTGACAATATTAATTTCATTTAAGCCAATAATTCTAATAATTTTCTCACGACTCGTTAGATAAACAACTGTTTCCTTTTTTAAAGACTTAAATAATGACATTTTTTTAACGCCTCCCCCCTATTAATATACAAGAATAAAGATGAGAGATTACCTGTAGGCGTGTCATGCCGTAAATCTTCAAGAAATTTGCCAATTTTTTCTTGAATTGAATGTATTTCTATAAGTGTTTTGTCATTCCAGTCAGACGAATTTTTACTTCTACTTGCGAGCTTATCATTCAGTTCTATGGACATTTGTAGATTTTTCTCTTTTAATTCTTCTGCAAGCTTTTTGTGATCATTTCTTCTTTGTACTAGTGTATCATACATATTCTATAAGGGAAACAATTAGATTAATTATCTATATAGATTAATTATCTATATACATATCCAAAATAATTTTAATATTTATACACAAAATAGATAGATTTACTTTGATAGATCCAATAAAAGAAGAATTATCTATCTTTAATTTTTGTTTCATTTGTGTCGTATTACTTTCGACATGTAGTGCATTCTGTGCTAGTACATCGCAGTGATTATTTAAGTCAGTTTGAAGTTCGTCAGTTAAATTATGGCTATGTTCTACAATTTGCTCTGCTAACGTCCAATTCTGATAGAATAAAAGATACAGAATTATTATCTTATTCATATTATTTTAAGTATTTAATAATTTGAAAATTAATGAAAATTAAATGTTACCTTTTCTGTGCTAGATACAACATCGTTTTTGAGTATATCTATACCATTCTGAATTTCCTGTTGCAGAGTCTCGCTCCTTTCAACAGCCTTTTGGCAGTTATTGAGAATATCATTAGTTGTACTGCTGCAAACTTCATTAACATGATTTAAGGTGGTACATGCAGTGGAATAATTCTCCTTCATGTTTTCATTTAATTTGTTAAATTGTAGCCATAGACTTTCAAACGACTGTAAAATAAGGACAATATATATAATTTGAATAAAATTATTAAAATATTAATCAAAGAATAAACAAAAATGTTATTTAAAAAATACCATCAGATAACAGAATTATTACTAAATTATACCTTTCTAAACCTTTTTTGATCTTCCATGATTTTATCATCACCTTGACGAATAGTTTGTATATTCTGTCTTATTATGTCTATATTTTTATGTAAATTATCACGTTCTTGCAACTTATTGTTACAAAGTTGTCTTGTAGATTCACTTGTATATGCCAATAATTCATCAAACTTTCGAGATACGTTGTCATTTAAACAACGTAAATTTTTTATAATTTCCATATTATTAACTTCTATCAAATCATTAATTTTTGATGTCAATTTTAGAGATATGTCATTTAAAGATTTGCATTCATGCTGAGTCATATCAGATGACTGTGCCATTTCTGTGTCTAGCCACTCGTGATAATGTTTGTACTAAAGAGAAATTTACTTTTTACAATTATTTTTTATATACATTTTTTTTGTTACATTTCATATATGTAAATAATACTTACTGAATTATGTATATTATTCATGATTTCATCTGTTGCTAATTTTTGTTTATTAACAATATCATTCGACATATGGTAGACTAGTGCATCAATATCCTTTTTAAATAGTTCCATTCGTGAATCTGCAAAAGTATCTGTATAATATATATATTCTACATTTATTAAGTGTATCCTCATAATTTTTACTTACCAATATTACTATTCATAGAAGTGCAAAAATCTATAAATTCTCGTGTATTAACTGTAACATTATTTTCTATATCTTGAAACTGTTTTGAAATATTACTTCGGAACTGATGACTAATATGTTCATTTTCTTGTTCCAATTGTCTATAAACATGTATTTTTAAATATATTTTTTTAAATGACTATAATGCTATCATAGTATTTAAGAAACATTAATCTGTATTACAAAATATTAATGCTTAATAATATAATAAATAAATATGAAAAATAATGTACCTCTTGTAAGAAATTTTATCTTGAAGCTTATTTACATCGACTGTTGCTGCATCTGCTACATCCAAGAGTTTTTGTGCTTGCGATAAAAGTTGTTTTTCTGTAGATACATGTTTTTCTACTAAGTGACATTGTTCTTCTTTCTCACGTTCTGTCATTTCTAAAAGAGCTTCAGTCGATTTCAAAATATGTGTAGTGCATTCTAATTGTTCCTCAGTTTTATGCAGATAATTAGTTTGTGCGAGATGTTGCGCTTCTAAATCATTAAATATTTGCTAAACAAAAATAAAATTTAAGATAAGTATTAATTACTTAAGTAGTATTAATATATTATAACTTTAATATTAATTACTTAATAGTGTTTATATTATAATAAAATATAAATTAATCATTGTGTAATTACTTCTTTAGCATCCATAGTTTCTTTAAGTACTTTAATGTGTGTTATTTTTTCTTCAATTTCCCTGGTTTGATTTTCAATTAATGCTTGCATTTCATTATAATTCTCATGTGCCAAATATACACCGTTTCGTTCACGTGCTGCTAACAAATCTCTTCTAAGTCTCTCAATTTCTTCTGTATACTCTTTAAGCAATGCTCTTTTAGACAACTTCTGATTGATTTCGGGACGATTTGTAATATTTTTGGCACGATGAGCATAATCTAACGTCGATAAGGTTTCTTCAATATTTACACTTGCTGGAGATACTGTTGCAATAATTGACGTTTTTGTACGTCCTCCTAATGATTCTTGCAAAAGTCTTGTTAATTTTGATTCCCTGATCAATAAAAAATATAAAGAATAGATTAAATCAATGTATTTCTCTCACAGATAAAGATTTATTAAATTTTAATTGTTAATGTAATTTTTAAAATTTTTTATATATTCGTATTTATGAAATTATTATTATTATTATGTGTTACCGATATGGTATATGAGGTGCTCTTTCAACAAGTGCTGTTATAACTCGACCAAGAGTCAATAATGATTGATTAATATTTCCTGCTTCTCTTGCTCTCCTATCAACTGCACCAGATCTTCCAACATTTTCACTTCCAGCTAAATCTACTAAATTTAATTTTCCCGTTTTTAATAGTTCTTCGCCATCCACATTATTCTCTTTTATATGAATTGTAATTGAAAATACTGTGTGGGAACGGCTAAAAGGAAAAATATATAAGTAGCGTAAAGTTTTAAAATAAATTACATATTTTTAATTTATTTTAAGATGGTAACCTCGAGTGAGCATTCATTAAAGTTGCAGCTGTTTGTCTTTTTTCTGATCCCTTTTCTAAGATCTTGTAAACTTCATTTTTATTGTGTACAGTTACTTCTTCTAATCCATGAATGATCACTGAACCTTTTCTTGTAGCATCTTCATAAAGCCTAAAGAATTATAAATATGCTAATCTAATTTTTATATTTTTTACAAGAATATAATAAAATTACCTTATTTTAGATGCATCATCAGAAGGTGATAATAAGTCAAATAATTCTTCATTGTATAATTCAAGAAAGCTAACTCGAACTGTATATTCTTGTGCTTCTAACAAACGTAATTCATCAAACAAATGACTCAATGCACGTGGTATAATTCCAGCTGTAGTATCCTATAAAAATAAATCCAAATTATACAAGCATACTATTACATTATCACATTTATAAGATGTGACAAGCCCTGAAAGTTAGTTCAAAATTTTATATAAGAAATTATAGAAGATTAGAATACTTTAAAAGAAAGAAAATTTACTACCATATATAAAATTATATCTATATTATATATAGATATAAATTTTCTTTCTTTTAAATTTTGCTAATCTTTTTTAATTTCTTGTATATCAAACATACATTGTTGTAATTCAATAATCAGGAAGTTCTAATTATTTCTTTGTATTACAATAAATTTAAAAAGTTATTCTAAGTTTTATATATATATATATATATATATATATATATACACACACACACACACACACACACACACACATAATTAAATTATATTTATTATATTGTTTATATTTATATATTGAAATATGATAAAATTTGATACATAATAATATTTAATATTTTTTTAAATAACTTACACTTTGCCAATGTAATGATGGATCATTGCTAACACCTTCCATAGTAAATGTTTTTCCAGTTCCAGTTTGGCCATAAGCAAAAACTGTACAATTATATCCAGCCAATACTTCATCAAGCAAAGGATTAACAACTGTATTATAAACATCTATCTAAAAATTATAATCTTTTTTAAAACAAATATTTCTTCAAAGTAACATTTAAGATAAAAAAAATTTTATTTTTTTATACAATACAAAGAAACATCATATTGTCTCTACCTGTTTTGATGCAGGTCCAAATACTTTGTCAAATGTGAATTTTTTTGAATGACTGCCTTGTATCCTTTCATGCACCACTACTTCTTTGTTAGTTGGCAATTCCAATACCGAAATAGATTTTCCAATTTTCTCACTGTGATTTATTGGTCTATTGAAAAAAGTTGTTTCATAAAAATAACAAGCCAATATTAATAGAAAATAAAGATTACAAAAATGAATATAGCTAATATTTATTTAATTAAAATTGTTTTAATTAAAATTGTGAAACAAAGATTAAAGGAAACAAAGATTAAAAAAAATTTTTTAAGACAATTTTAAGCCTCTAATTATGTACAGAGTTTCAATTTCCTCAATAATACACGCAATAATGTGTCAGCAACACAAATAATTATTATTACCTACCTAACACGCACGAAAACTTGTATATGCTGATTCTTCTCTTTCTTCACGTTACGTGTATCATTCATTTTGGATGATTTGTTGCACAATATTATTTATCACTACAACACAACACGGCTAGTTATGATTTTATATTCATCAACTGAACGATTTTGCGTTTTATTTCGCGTTCATTTACTGTTTATAAACGCCACACGCCAGAAATGAGCCACGCTACATCCGTTGAAAAATTTAAATTCAGATGTTTCGCGTGATTGCCGCCAGGTGACGATGTGCAAATCACATTGGGCGAATTGGACGTGTTCAAACCGGACAAAGCTGCTAGCCTGCATGCCGAACGATTGAATGTGATTTGTTGGATCTATAAGTAACAACCAATCATATTCATTTGCTCGGCGAGCAGACTAGCTGCTTTGTCAACGTGAACTACAACTGTTGAGTACAGTTGTATTTAATAAAAAGTATTCCATATATTGTCAAAATCATGAATAATTTAACAATAAAAGGACAATGCAAATCATGCAATGTATTCAAATGTAGATGGATATCAATTTATACTGTAATAATTTTTTATATTATTTTAAGAAAACTGAAAGATTATAGTTATGCAACTGATCAATCACAGTTCATTCTATCCTTCAGAGGAATAGCGAATGACTATTGATTGGTTTATGCTTCAATCTTCTCTAAAATTCTAAAATTCAGCCAATAGGGTTGCTAGTCCTGATTGGTCCTAACTGAAACTTTGTATTCCATTGGCTGAATTTTAGAATTAAGACCAATGTATATATTAGGCTTGTTTAATTTAATAATTACGGATATTATTAAACCTGCTGTATAAACATAGTTTATGATTGATTCATACATTTAGATCCAACGAGAAGGGCAATCACATCAAAAAATTTTACAATTGTCAAGCTGATTTTTCTGCTGAACGCAGCTATCATTTTGCGTTTTTTGACGATAACCAATCATATGAATTTAATTCGTTCAATTTGAACATTTCCAGTGTTTCTATTCTTGTTTATTTGATAATAAACGATAAAAACAGAATGATGATATAATATTTAAATTATTTATGTGAGCAGTTCAAACTGAGCGCAACTTTTCAGGAGCGTGGACAACGCTGTTATCGCGTCATGTAAACAGATTCATTGTACTCAGTTTCCAGCGCGCTTATTGATTGACACACACTATGCCGCTCTGTAAGGCCCGGTTTACAAATGTAGAATTTTAATATTTTAATTTTAAATTTAACTTATTATTTATCTTTTTCTATTGCCAAGAATTAGAAAAAGATAGATAGAAAATTAAAACCGAAATTAAAGTTAATTTTATTTTTATGGAATCGAAGCTTCAATTTTGTGCAGATATGCGTATAAAAATAATTTATGCTACGTTTTATTGAGTTTTTATTATGTCCATTGAAAAATAATTCTTAATTTATATTATATTCATATACATTTATTCACAACGCGATTCGTAAATCTAATCTCCAGGTATTCGTAATACCTATTTTCAACATACAATTAACTTCCCAAACGAGAATAATGAATTCAGATTTTTAGAAATATGCATTCGCGGAAATGTTAAAATAAATCCTTTTCAATCTAAATGCATTTTTATTCATTTATAGGAATTGTATGAAATACATTTCTATGCCTTTCAATCTAAAAATAATGTCAGCAGCTTTTTCTATGCATCTACTGTCATCTTCACATCTTCTATGCATATATATTACTCAATTCAAAATTCTGAATACGAAATATAGTTTTTCAATTTAATTAAATCTAATTGAATTCAATAAAAAGTTTTTTTATTCAATTGGATTCGATTGGACATAAAATATGCATAAAAATTTCAATCCATTTTAATCAATTCTCGATTCAACTCTTTATCTTTTTCTAATTACTTAAGTCCAGTTCTACTAATATAAGATTAACTTTAACCTCGATTTAATTTAGACTTAATTTTTTTAATTCTGAGATTCTGAGATTAATCTTATATTGGAAAAAGTTCTTGCATTCAATAAATAAACAAATGACAACAGGCAATTGGGAATTAGCGTTATAGATGATTTTGTTTTATTTCAATATTTAGTATACATATTTCGATTAATCTTTTAGTTTTCTTAAAATAACATAAAAAATTATTACAGTATAAATTGGTATTCATCTACATTTGAATACATTGCTATACATTCACATCGAACTGTCCTTTTATTGTTAAATTATTCATGATTTTTACAATGATATGGATTTTTTTAAATTTCAATATGTTTTTATTCATTGACCATGTTTTTAATTGTATTATAATTATTAAATTTATGATATATCAAAATTTATCATTATTCTAATCATCAGTTACATCATTGTGAGATTCTTAGTCATTCACTATCATCCACCCTTTCAACTGAGGAATTTGCTTCAGAATGATTACTGCCTCTCAATTGCAACGGGATAAATATTTTACTGTATAATAATTTTTTATGTTGTTTTGTTGAAGAAGGCTAAAAAATTAGCCAAAACATGTACTAATTATTTTCTTATTATTGAGATAAAGCTTTTTTAAAGCAAAATTGCGCATCATCTACAGCACCAATTCCCAATTGCCTATCATTTATTTATTGAATTTATTTATTGAATTTATTATTTCAGGAATTTCGTTAATATTGTTACCCTAAAAAAAAGATGAAGAGTTTATAGGGGCTGAGCACAAGAATTGTCGTAACACTTACTTAGACTTTGGCATATATAGGCGTACCTAGGACATATCTCCAAGAGACGGCAATAAGTCCTATATCAAAGCTTATGCGTTACTTACGTCTACAACTTAAGTCTAAGTAAGTGTACTAATTAATATTAATTACCTTATCTAAATTAAATACAATATACTAAATATTACTATTAAATTATAAAAGCTTAAAGAAATGTTTTTTATAATGCTTTAGCTCATTAATGCTTTCTTTTATATCATCCAGAGCCCTATGATTTATTCTCTTTTTTGGTGCCGAATTATATACATTTGGATTCCATCTCCTAAAAATTATGATGATTTATTCATAGTATCATATTTTTCTGTTAAAATTGCTTTAAACATCAATTGCAAGACAGATTCCTATTTAATCGTTTACATTGCATAAGAAAAAAATATCAGCATTTCTATTTGTTTATATAAAAATAGAAGCAACTTATTCTTACCTAGCAATTTCCTTAATTGTACTAACATCAATAATCCTGTAGTGCAAGTAATTATTAACTAATGGCATATTCTTATATAGAAAAAAACGATCCATGTACACCGAACTTCCAGCCAATGGACATGAACGTTCATGAATATGCTTTTTTAAAAAGTCAAGTACCATCTTCTCAGCCTCTTCTAATGATATGGTACTTGAGCGAGAGTTTTCAACTAATCCTGTCTGAAATATATAATAATTAAATTATAAAGCTCAAAATATATCAATTTGCAAATGCTAAAATTCAAAAATATTAACATCCATATAAGTTAAAAGTTTACCTTTGTGTGAGTTTCTTTACACCAGTCATTCATATTTTCTAATATTGCATCTGACTGATGTATTACAATATTTAATTCCTCGCTAACATTATTTAATTTCTTATCTGTTACAACACAGGCAATTTCTAATATATGATCTTTATCTACATCAAGTCCAGTCATCTATAAAAATATCATGCAATTGATTTATGTTTCTAAATTAATTTTTTTTATTACTCTTGATTATATATAATTATATTATGTATATAGGTGTTTTATAATGTTTCAATACCTCCATATCAATCCAAACAATATAATTAGTATTCTTGGGCATCATTTTATTATCAATAATATATCTAACAATCTGTAAATATAAATAAGAAAAAATAAAAGAAGTAAAAATTAGTTATTAAAAGAAATGTCAAAAAAGAGATTAGCATGCATCTGTTATTACTGAATTGAATTTCATATAACAGTAAAATCAAACACACTTTATTATTAATTTTTATGTCACACACACACATGTCAAAGATACTTTTACATTTCACGTTACGTAAATTTATATATAATAATTATTATACAAGTATTAATAAAATTATAAAAAATTGATAAAATGATATTTCCGAAAATGGACATTTCTGATAATAATTTTAGAGATAACCTCTAAAATAAATTACAAACATGTGTTTTTCTAGAAACGTAAAAATGTTATACAAACTAAAATATAAAACTGATGTAATATAACGTTTATAAAGCAAACGTTAATGATGTCTATTTTTAGTGAAAATAATTCAACGAAGTGAAATATTCAAATTGACACTACGAAATCACCTTGACCTAGCCTACCTTCGTAAATTCATATGACATGCGTTTTGACATGCGTCCTTCACTATAGACTCTACAGAGAATAATTAAGAGTTTTTAATTCAATATTTGTTTAAATCAAAATCAGTTATTGTTTTGCAATATATATTGCGATTCGCCGATTTTTGTTTTTCATAGCAAGAATCAATTGAATCGTATATAATAAGTTTATTCATATTTTATAAATAAACGGAAAATATAATTTTTTAATAATTAATGTTATATAAGATTAAAATAGTATAGCATTTACCTTATTTTTGATCAAAATTTAACCAATATATTATATTAATTAATCGGTGACTTTATCGCAAACTTACATCAATAAATTATATAAAAATTATAACTGAAATGTGTTGTCAATAGATATGCTTGATATTTAGATAAAGCAAATAAAACAAGTAATAATTCTTGTAAAAACAAAGAAGGGCTAATGAGAATTTATTCGCGGTATTTTGTGCAAGAATAAAAATTGTTTATTATCAATTCGAATGAATATAATTAATGACGCGTAATTTATGTGTAATTAATTATAACGTTTAGAGTTAAGGTCCTTAATAAATAGCGTAAAATGAAGTCTATGACGATGACAAGTACATCAATTTGTAAAAAAAATAATCAAGTTAAATTGTTTATGAAATTAGAAAGAGAAAACAAATTTTTTTCTGTAGAAAATTAAATATGACCGATGAAAATAAAGGAAGCAATTATAATTAAAGTAAAAATGAAAAGTGATGGAAAAAATCATTTATTAAGTAGAACATAATTCTGTTATATAAAGAATTGTAATATTTTTTTCATGAAAAGAAAATTAGGTTAAAAACAATTATAGTTAAAACTTTTGCTTTGCTGCCGATTGATTCAAATTAATTAGATTTATTATAGGTTTTTTAGAATCTATTATAATTATAGAATTTTTAAATAATAAATTATCCATGACTTATTTAACTGCATTCCATCATGCGCATGCAATAAAAATGCAATAAAAAAAATCGTATATTTATGTTAAGATTTCATAATTAAGACAAATAAAAGATCATTTCCATAGTTATTTAGTTTTGTATATATTTTATATTCTTAATTATTAAAAATTAATTTAATTCTAGTCAAGAAAATTTACATATGTCTAAAAAATATCTTTATACTGTATCTTTATGAAATCTTTCAGGTATGTGTTGTCCGAGATGCTTATTCGTGTGAAACGATAAATTACACTACTACATTTACTTTTAATGGAGAATTCCATTTGATTGAATTAATCAAGGATTTATTTATCCATATCTACAGTGACCATGTCTACGTTCTTTATTGTAAAGTCCTTTTCTAGGTAGCTGTTCTTTAGATTTATTTGTTTCTTCAAAATTCAATCTTGTCCTTTATTTTTTAATATTGTTCTTTATTGTTCTTTATTTTGACATTACGGGAAATTTTTTTCTAACTATAGCGTTTCAATGTCTATAATATTATATTAATGAACAAAGTTTTACTTTGTGGAAAATATTTTAAATTCATTTAAACTAGAGTTGTTCTCATTTTTTATTACTTCGAATCTTTTATTATTTCAGAGGGTTTATTCCAATACAGTCGAACCAGTTTTAAATTCAGAAAAGTACGCATTATCTCAATTTAATTATACTGTGCAATAACATTTTATAATGCACAGATTCTTGACATTCTTTTCAAACTGGTTCTTTTAAAACATGTAGAAACAAAGCCCTAAAATTTTTAGATTTGTCCTTTATTTTATTTAAGAAAATATGATCACCGTACTCATATCTAAATAAGAGAATAGTTTATTCAACTAAATGGGATTTTCTGCAGTGTATAATTTTTTTATGATAAATTATCATACATGAATAAAAAAATTCATTGGAATTATCCGTTTTTATCGGAAATTCTTAAATATTCTGATCGATCTATGCAGCGAAACATAAAACTTTATCAAAGTCTTAAATGATCTAGTTAGACCTTAATGCTTGTATGATTCTTATGTGAATTTATATTAATATATACTATGTATGTAGTCGTTTAAGACTTTGATTCTCTTTAATCTATAATTGTGTTATCATAACACACACACACACACACACACACACACACACACACACGCGCGCGCGCGCGCGCGCGCGCGCACGCACGCATTACACGGTCTTATAATATATTACAGTAAAATTTCATATTTATGAGTATTGATTTTTTAATTTTTTATTCATTTCGGATAGCAATATTTAATTTTCTAAAAACTGCTGATTAAAAAGACATCAAAATACATATGTAATACTTTTTTTTAGATTTTATAAAGTGCAATTCCCAAAAAATTCGTATATTTGTAATAAGTTCTTTTAATTCAATAAATCAACAGTCTGCAGTTATAGGAATAACGAATTTTTTATCTGTCGTATTCAACGTTAATTCCAGAATAAATTATGAAATAAAACAAAATCTTAAAAATGTTGAAATAGAATACAAGAAAAAAAAAGTTGTTTAGATAATGCAGTTTTTGTACATAGTAACGGCCAATCGTAACACTGTCACCAATCTGTCACGCCATTGGACGCACGTAGTTATCGTGATGCAGTATAAATAGTGGAGGTGGGTCATCAAAAGATACAACGAGTCAAGTATCATATATTTTACGTCATTCTTTAACTATAATAAATATATCTGGTCATGCAAAAGTGGTAAAGTTAAGGGAAAGATGAAAGTCCCGTTCCAATCATGCTGGATTGCGGTCCTCATTGGATGGATATCTATAAGTGTCTGCGAAAAGGAAATTACGCCGAGCATGTCGGTGCTGGTGCTTCGGTTTATCTAGCTGGAATATCTTCCTGCTGAAGTATTGGAATTGGCGGCACATGCCGCTCGCGATAACAAAGACAAGAAGATAAAAAGACTCATTCCTAGATATCTACAACTGGCTATTCGCAATGACGAAGAATTGAAGAAGCTACTCTCTACAGTTTTACTGCCAAAGAAAACCAAGAAAAAACTGCAGAAACTACAAACGACCTTTTTAAGGCCATCAATTTTTTCGTATACAAAGAATATCTTGTTTTTACAATTCTATTATTACCTATATTTATTACCTTTGCACGCACGCACGCACGCACGCACGCACGCACGCACGCACGCACGCACGCACGCACGCACGCACGCACGCACGCACGCACGCACGCACGCACGCACGCACGCACGCACGCACGCACGCACGCACGCACGCACGCACACACGCACACACACACTACACACACACACACACACACGCAACGCACGACAACGTCACGTACACGACACACACACACTACACACACGACACACGACTACAC
>NW_012130082.1:1358911-1368922 GCF_000143395.1 Atta cephalotes
ACCGACCGACCGACCGACCGACCGACCGACCAACCACCAACCCAACCAACCTACCACCACACACACACACACACCGACCGACGACACGCGCGCGACACACACACACACACACACACACACACACACACACACACAGTGATTTTAACATATTTCGTCACTCATCATGAGCAGATGAATCATCATAGAGTGAATCAAACTCAGTCGAAAGTTGCAATTTTCCATTACCTACCATTTTGCAATTTTCGCAACAGTTAACAAAATATTAATTACTAAATAAAAATTACCAAATATTGGTCTTGAATAATTTTTTACTCAAATATTATTATAATACTAATACTTCAACTTTATAGAAAAGCTGCAAGAGATAAAAATCATTTATTTTCTTCTCATAAAGTTCTGAGAATTTTTTCAGAATTTTTTCAGAATTTTTTAATATCATATTTTCTCATGTTGGTAAAAATAAAAAAATGCAGTACTAAAAAGTTAATACAAAATTCTGAAAAAATTTTTAGAATTCTGATGTATTTCTGTGCCAACGTAAGTAAACATAAATAAAAAGAAAAAGCTAATTACATTATCTCAAAAGATCGGACTCTTGTAATAACGATCTGTTCGAGATTTTCAATATAATAATAAGATTGTCTTCACTTCACTTCTAATAAGCCTGAAATTTGGAATTCTATTGAAAAATGGGGATCGTTATCCTCACTCACATGCGTCTAATATATGGAAGGTGAAAAAGATTTATGCAGTATTTCAAGGTCCCATTAATTCCACCGTCCCATAATTTATTGTACATATACACAATACAATATGTTTGAATATTTTCCAGTATCTACTAAATTTCAAGATTTAAATAATATATATTCACTTTTGTTGTAAAAAAAATAGATAAAAAATATATCTGTGATAAATCTTGTTTTATTATAAAGGGAACATTCTCAGATATTACGTTAGTTTCAGATATTACATTACTACTCTTAGTTTTTAAATATGTACTTTTTTAATTTAAAGCTTATTTTCAACGAATGTAACGGCTTTCATAATTATAATTGCAATTACGAAATTATAGAATATTATTTGATAAAACAATTTATTTAAAATGAAAATTAATTAAAAGATTGTTACTAAAAGATTAAAAGATCAAAGTTTACATCGCTATAAATTTTATATAAAACTATGTGATTCCTTAGATTTTAAGATGAAATTTTAATAAAAATGTGATTATTAATTATCGTAGATTTGATTAATTTGTAAAAAGATCAGTTTTAATGAGATTATTTATTAAAAATTAACATAATATCAGATATATTGATTGTTATTTGATTAAGCTATTTTGTCTTTTTTTTTTTATTTAGTAATTCAGTAGAAGAAAATTACAGTATTCAGAAAAAAATTTATAACATATCAAGTATCAATTTATACTGGCAAAGATCGTTTGGAATAATGGGGAAAGTCCACGGCGTACGGTGATTGATTATCTTCGCTGACCCAGGCCGCTTGATTTTCACCCTTCTGAATAAGTTCTAACATCGCAAGTGTCACATTGTCGGTTGTTTGTCTCGGATATTTCTTTAAGTCAATGTTATTGCTCACAGCGTTGATGGAGTCACAGACTTTATCGGCGATATTTGAGATTAACGTTGTTATTGTAACGCCTGGACACAAGATAACCACTCGCACTCCGGTCTTGTCATACATGCCTGCCAGAGATTGGCTAAATCCCAAAACAGCGAATTTCGAAGCAGTATATATTGGAAATGAATAATCTGGTTGTAATCCAAATATGGATGCAATATTCACGATTACACCGCCTTTACCACCTTTATGCTTTCCCATATAATCAAAGGCCAACATAGAGCCGCGAATTAATGCCTTGACATTGAGATCGAGCGTTTCCTCCAAATATTTATCGTTTAACATACCAGCGTTGTTAATAAGAATATCAAGCCCTTCGAATGTGTCAACGATTTTCTTGAACGTCTTCTCTAAATCATCAGGCTTTGTTACATCGCAGGCAACGAAAATGGCACGGCCCTTCCCAAATTCATTTTCCAAAGTAGCTACCGCATTCTGACCGTTTGATGTTGGCAGGTCGATCATGGCGATACTTCTTGCACTATTACGTAACAGTATTTCGGCGTACTTGTAGCCTAATCCACTAGCTGCTCCAGTGATCATTACAGTTTTATTCTTTACGTCGTACATTATTCTGATTTCTTGAAATTTTTCTCCTTCTGTGAGATATGATACTTCTGCGAAATATGAATCTTTAATGAATCATAATTGATACTGTCTCTTTAAATAAAGTTCATGCTGTTTAATATTCTTTTTTATCAATTTTATCAAAAGTCCAACAATTGCAGACTTGTTGATACAGGGAAATTATCATTTTTTATTTTTAAGAAATACAGTTTATCTTAATGATAAATAGGAAAGGTTATAAAGGTTATAAATTTGAAATTTAAATGTATACGTATATATTACATGTAAGTTATAAATAACGATTACATATTAACATTGCTGGCAATGTTGGACTTTAAAGATAGTCGATTTTTTAATTGATTTTTGATAGATAAATTAAAATCTGTAAAAAACTAATAAAATACAATTTTATATAATAGTAAAAATTTATTATTAAATCTTTCACAAGCGTGTAAGAATTTTTCAGATTTTTATCAGTCTGGAACAATGTAAAAATCTATATTCAAAGACTTAGGTTGCGATAAAAATTTTATATAGTCGACAGAGAGTTTAAGTGTACTCTTATTAACCTAAGCTCCCATCATCGCAAATAAAATTCGAAACTGATAAAAAAATGTAATGCTCTTTATTTACTATTTTTTTCTTTAATAAAGTTAAATTTTTTTCCTCAAACTGTTTAGTAGGAAATCATGTTAAAAATGAGATACGAATGTACAGTGTTGAGCACGTTATGTATAATGGCATTTCTAAAAACGTTGCATTTTATAAATGATTTTGTTTTATTTGGGAGCAATTAAAAAGAAAAAAATTTGGTGTACTTGATTTTGTAATATTTATATTTTTTTAGTATGGGAGTGTCTAGTTTAATGGTAAGTTATTTTCCCTCCCTCCTCCCCTCCGTCGCTTTAAATTAGCAATTTCATGCTAAACAGTTTGAGCAAAATTTTGCAGAAAATTAGCAAATAAGAAGTACTAAATTTTTAACTGAAGAAAAATGTATCCTGAATCTTATGATCTTGTATCGCTGTAAATTCGAGCCTGTCTAGTAAATTTAAATGAATACATTTCACTTTTCAAATTCGACATAAATGTAAATGTAGAAAAAATATTTCATTTCCTATTTTTGTTCATTAGTAATTCTAAAGGTAGTTTGTTTCTTTAATTTTCATCGTTTTATTATCTGTAAATAAAATAATAATATATATACAAAAGATAAAATATTTAATACAAAAGATAGAAATTATTATGAATTGCTGATTACAAATATAAGATCAGACTTGCACTTGCTTAAATAAAAAAATATTTAAACAAATAAAAAGTTTTACGAATATGATGCTATGTTTAAAAAGTTATTTATTTGAATGACTCTGATGTGTACTGTACCTTTTTAAATTTTCTCTCTCATTAATGTTTATTTTATATGAAATAATTTCGAACTTATCTTACCTTAATTTCTATAAATTACCGGTATATGTGTGCCATATGGCGTTATACATAATGACTTGTATAATGTACACTATACTGAAAAAAAAAATTTGTTCAACTAACTAAACATATTTAGTTGTTTGTAGACTTGGTTAATTAATAAATAAATTTTTATTTAATTGAATTCACCCATAATCTGTTAAAAAATTATTCAATGTTAAGTAGACTACGATTAAATTCAATTAAATAAAATTTGTTGAATTAATCTTGTTGAAATAATTAAATATATTTAGTCAGTTGAACAATTTTTTTTTTCAATGTAGACATATTGTACATATATGGATTGTTATAGGGTTTTATGAGGGAACTATGCATGATTTTTTTTTTAAATCTCGGCGCTGTATAAAAATTAAGATTTTAAGATTAAATTTTAAAACAGAAAGTGAGAACATATTGTTATATTAACGTTAAGTATTAATTATCATAAATATGAATAAATGATGAATTCAATCACAATATCATTGTTTACTTAAAAAACGGATAATTTCATAATTGATTTGATAACCTTCGTGTAAATTGATCAAAACAACATAAAGTAAGTTATCAAATATTAATTTATACAGATAAAGATCTTAGAATAATGAAGAAAATCCACAGCGTATGGCGATTGATCACGTTCGCTGACCCAAATCACTCCATTTTTACTTTTCTGAATGAGATCTAAAATCGCAAGTGACACTTTGTTTACTGTTTGTTTCTGATATTTATCCAAATTAGCAGCATCATTTTCTAACATAGTGCGAACGGAGTTACAGATCTTATCACTGATGCTTGTGATCAAGTTGTTGTAACATCTGGGTACATAATAACCATTCGCACTCCAGTCTTGTCATACATATTTGCCAGAGACTGGCTGAATCCCAGAATGGCGTATTTCGAAGCATAATATATTGGAACAAAACAAGTTGATGTCAATCCGGTAATAGATGCAATGTTTATATAATTACATCTCCTTTGCCATCTTTATGCTTTCCCATATAGTCAAGTATCAACATAGAATAGTGAATTAATGCCTTAATATTAAGATCGATCGTTTTCTTCCAATAGTTTCTTCCAATAGTTATCGTTAAATATATCGGCGTTGTTGATAAGAATATCAAGTTCTTTAAATGCGTCGATGATTTTCCTGAATGTTTTCTCTAAATCGTCAGCCTTCGTCACGTCCCACGTAACGAAGATAGCACGACCTTTTCCAAATTCGTTCTCAAAGCCATTCTGGCCGTTCGATGTTGGCAGGTCGATCATAGCAACACTCTTTGCACTATTGCGAAACAATATTTCAGCGTACTTATAGCCTATCCTCCAGCTGCTCCATAATTATAGTTTTATTCTGTACATTATATATTTAAGACTTCTTGAAGCCTTGGATAAAACGTGAACTTTAGCAAGATGTGAGATTCTTTAGCAAATTGTAGTGTCTATGTAAATGAGCGTTCTTAATTTAATAATTCTTTTTATCTTATCTTCTTGTTTAATATCACTGCATTAATAATCAATCAATAAATTAATTGGTGCAAAATGACAAGTTTTATTCATTTATACATATTCGTTTCATTACCTCAATGATATAAAGGAAGATGTTAAGTTTTGGTTATATTTTGGCCAAAATGGAAAAGTTCCAAGAAGTACAATAAATTATATATTATATCAGGACTACTTAAGCGGAGTCGAGTAGTATATCGCTTATTTTGAGAAAATATCAGAAAAAGAAATGTTATCCACAGCAATAAATTTATGTTATTACATATTTATTGATAAAAAATTGTTAAGGAAGACATCAAGATATTTCCAGGATTAATATTACATTGTTGCAATTATGATAAATTGGTACAAATTTTTAAGCGATTAACAAACGACGAAGAGTTTAATAAAAGTAATCGTTTGATATATGTATTTAAATATTCACAACAGGTTCTATTGTTTAATTAAAATATCTTAATATCTTACTTAAGAACTTTTAGATTAATTGCTGTTGATGTAAATATTTTGTAACGATTTCTTTCGTGTTCCTAATATTTTCCCAAGATAAGCAATATACTATTCGACTCATGCTTAAGTAACTCCTTAATATAATATATAATCTATGCATCTTAAAACGTTTTTATTTTAGCAGAAAAATAACTAAAACCTAATATCTTTCTTTAAAAGCTAATGGAAAATCGTGTGTAACTAAGGGTTAATTATCATAGATATGATTAGTTTAATTATATAATACCATATTGTTTATTTTAATATTGGCATAATTTTATATAATAATTGATTTGATCGTAATGTAAATTGATCAAAATAAAGTAAAATAAGCAAAATAACTTATACAGGCGTACATCGCTTGGAATAATGAGGAAAGTTTACGACGTATGGCGGTTGGTCACCTTCGCTGATCCAAGTCGCTCCGTTTTTACCCTTCTGAATCAGATTTAACACCCCAAGTGCCACGTTATCAGATGTTTGTCTCGGTATATTCTCCATATTAGCGGTTACTATAGGGCGAATAGAGTCACAAATCTTACTGTTGATGTTTATGATTAATGTTGTTGCTGTAAGACCTGGACACATGATAATAACTCGCACTCCAGTCTTGTCATACATATTTGCCAGAGATTGGCTGAATCCCAGAACGGCATATTTCGAAGCGCCGTATATTGGAAAACAGTGATCTGAAAAAAGGGTTTTTTGTGAGAGCTCCGAGCGCTAGATATTTCATACTAATATATAATTTACTAATATATAATTTACTATTACTAACTTTTAATGTTATGAGTAACAATGTAAGCATCAAATATTTTTGTACGACAAAAGATTTATATCAAAATAATTTTCAAATGTGAGCGTATTTGATTTATTTAATAATTTGAAGACATTTGACATGAAGACTTAACATTTTTGTAACACTGAGAATGATCTATTATTGAAAATTCGAAATGTTTGTTGGTGTATGTAATATTACTATACTAAAAGTAAATTATACATATATTAGTATAAAATAGCTTGGCTTATAAGTTTTTTTCATGATATTTAAATTAAATTTTAAAATAACCTGGATCTAATGCAGTTACGGATGCAATGTTTACGATTACACCGCCTTTACCACTTTTATGCTTTCCCATATAGTTGAATGCCATCATAGAGGTGTGAATTAGTGCCTTAATATTAAGATCGATCATTTTCTCCCAATAATTATCGTTAAATATACCAGCACTGTTGATAAGAATATCAAGTCCTTTGAATGTGTCGATAACCTTTTTGAACGTCTTTTTTAAATCATCAGCCTTTGTCACGTCGCAGGCAATGAAAATAGCACGACCTTTCCCAAATTCGTTCTCCAAAGTCGCCGCCGCATTCTGGCCGTTTGATGTTGATAGATCGATCATAGCAATGCTTTTTGCACCATTACGAAGTAGTATCTCGACGAATTTATATCCTAATCCGCCAGCTGCTCCAGTGATCATTACAGTTTTATCACGTACGTCGTACATTATACTGATTTTTTGAAGACTTCGATAACGTGAGATGTAGCAAGATGTGAGATTCTTGAGCGAATGACTACATACATTGTCTATATATATATATATATAGAATCCACTTATTTTAATATTTCTTTTGATGATATATGAACGATGATGATTCATCAGCAAGTTTGTTCTCGATAAAAAATTTTTCATGCATGAATATGTATAAATATATATTAACATATATAAACACGCATAAATATTCATGTACATATAATAATATAATACATATTTATATATTATAACGATTAAATTATATAATAAATATTCATATATAATAAAAAAATTATATATGAATTATTATATATGTATAATTATATATGAAATATATCCATACGTAATATAATTAATAAGTCAAAGCTTTTTTAAATGAACAATTACAGTTATTCATAAAATAAAAGTTTTTTAACGAAGTAAATACAATGATATGAAGTTTTTCAAAATTCAGATATGAAGTTTTGACTTACAAAGTCTTCCTCAGTGAAATATATAACAACATTTTTATATAACCCTTTACAAAGTCAACTTACAATAATACACAATAATAAAAATTATCGCTCTAGGCTAATCTTACATACTTATTTTTTCATTTAGATATTACGGATCAAAAAATAGGTAATTAGTCAGAAGTTTGAAGTCTAAATTATAAAAGTGTATTTTACTAATCCTTGGTTATTATCGAGAATCCAGCTCAGTCAACGATTTCAAAAAATGTACAACAGTCCGATTGAGAATTTTTTCAACGACAGTTAGTCCTAATATATTCTGTATAATAAATGTCAATTTATAATTAAATTTTTATAAGTATTATAAGTTAATTGAATAATAATAAGAAATTATGTTAATAACTTACGTTAATTTAAATATAGAATAGTCTATTGAATCAAAGTCAAAAATTGTGTTCTAAAACAGTTTTTGCTTGTCATACGTTTTGAAGTGGACTGATATTATCAGAGAATATATATTGTTAAGTCATAAACAAGTACGTTCAAAATTGTTACAATAAGCATATATTGTCAAGTATGTTAAAATAAGATTGATTCAATAACTCAGCATGCTTCATTAAATTTATGCCGTTTTTTTATCCTTTTATATGAATTATTTCCAAAATAGTTTTTTTTCGGAGTCTCGCGATTTAAAATTTCGATGTTTTCTTAGTCAAAGCTGTGATTGGAATCAATTATATATTTCGTGACTACTAAATGGATTTATCTAATTTTATATTGTTACGATGCTCTTTAATTCTAGTTCGAAGTCTTTTCGTTTGTCCGACATAAGAGATGTCACGATCAATTGATTTTATAAATTACATTATTATTTTCTTGATGTTGATTTTTATCTTTTTGTGTCTTTATAAACCTATTAAATTTGTTGAGTCAACGATATCATCATAACCCTATCATAGTTTTAGATTATATATTAGATTATATATTAATAATCTTATCTCTCGTAATTGATCTAACGTACGGAAGTAAGATTTAAAATGGTAACTGAGAGTAATAAATTCAAATACTGAAAATGAAGGTGAGACAATAAGGGATATAATTGTATTTCCATACATTAAATCAATTACGAATTACTTCTATCATTCAACAATTCAAACTTTTGTATAATCTTTCGTTAATGATGGTAAAGATTATGTTTAACCATATATGGATAACTGTAATACGGTTGCATTACAAGTCACATCACAAGGCCACATGTCGTTTAATTTGATTTTATAATTGTAAGCTTTAAGTGTATATTATCAATGTTCTTAATTGTATAGTAATTGAATGATATTGAGAAGGATCCACAGTAGGATCGAAACGTCTATTGTACATTATGTATTAATTAAATAAATTCATTATACGTGGACATTCAATGTTCGACTCTTACATTATCATTCTCCGATTTATTTTACAAATATTGTGTGCTATTTGGGTGTGTGTATGTTATTTAGCGAGACATTTTATTGAAAATATTTTTATTAAATTTTTTTTTATTATATATTAAGTCAATTTTTTTATCATTAAGTCAAATAATTCGATTAGTCACTTGTTAAGCAAAGAAATGATATTTCAACTGAAAAATTCGTCTCATGAAAAACAACATTCGGTGATAGTCTTTTTTTAATTGTTGAAGGCATCATGCCGATTGATATTCATTTCGTTTTCCATGACATACATCTGTTTTCTGTGGCTGAACATTACTAGTGTACACTTTTGAAACTTAAAATGAGATAAGAAAGAGGATTCTAGTGTAGTCTAGTGCAGGAACAGAAAATAGACAATTTTCACCGTACATGACATCCTACGATGAATGTTGGCATGATGTCTTCAGCGGATAGAAAATATTATCACCGCACGTTGAAACTCGTTCATGATGAAATTTGTTGATAAAATTCATTGATCAAATTCATTTATAAAACGGATTTTCCATGCTTAATGAGTAAACTGGATGGCAATGTAAAGCAATTAATTATGCTCAGTTATCAACGTCTTTTATCTAAGGACACATGATATCACATATGTGTACACATATGTGATACCACATATGTGTAACAGCATATGTAACATAAAATATGCATAACAAATTTTGATACCTTGCCGGAAGTAACTGTTACAACGTCATTGTTATTGGCATTTGATCAAATTATACATTTTTATTAATTTATTTCTTATTTTATTAAATAAGAATATATATATATATATATATATATATATATATATATATATAGTAGTAGTAGTAGAATAATTAATTATTATAAATAAATTAAAATTTAAAATTTTAAAATTTTAAATTAAATTAATATACACAGAACGTAAAACTA
>NW_012130082.1:1368942-1387244 GCF_000143395.1 Atta cephalotes
ACGTTACTAACTACGTATAGTTAGTTAGTTACGTATTAGTATATAATAATATATTATTATTTATTATTATTATTAATAATAATATATATATATATATATATATATATATATATATATATATAGAGTGAGTGCAAAATATATTTGTACAAAGAAAATATTTTTTAAAAAAACTTTATTTTTAAAAAGTAAATATTATCCAGCGAAAAATCAGTCATCGAATTGATATTGAATCGATATCAATATGATGATTTCAATATTAATTTGACGTCGATTCGACGTTTAATTGACATTTTTTGCTAGGTAATTAACAATTCATAAAGAATAAACTAAACTGTATGTTTCTAAAAATTATATATACCAAAAAGATGTGTATTAATTATAGAAAATGTATCATCTGAAAAATAAGCGAAAATTAAAAATTGTATTGTTTGAATGCCAAAAAGTATTCGTACAGTCAAGAAATTTAATTTCTAAAGTCGGGAATACATGCGAAACTTGTTTGTATGTTATGTTAGAACAAAATGTATTTATTAAAATCTAATTAACGTTTATTCTCTACAAATAAGATTTTTTTTACAAAAAATTTCCTACGAATATTTTTTGCACTCATTGCATGTATGTTATGAAACATATAATCCACTAAGAAACTATTATAATATAATGCTGAAAGATGCGCAATAGTGACAAGGATTTATAGGCCATAATTCATAGTCAAATTTTATATTCAAGACCATCTTAAGCCTATTTTACAATGTTCTTTGTTTCTTGTTTCTTGCTTTTTTCCTCTTTGCAACCATTTTATTGACAATTGCATTTTTTGCTACGTGTTTTCTGTTCCTTCCGAAATTGGTTACTTTTGGAAACTTTTATCTCGAGCAACATAAAACAAAAACTGGAGCAAAAAGAAGCAAAAAGATAAGATATAAAAGTAACAAAAAGCAGAAAACAGAAAAAATGAAAAGCATATTGTAGAGTAGGCTTTAAATATAATCTTAATTAAGAAATCACAAACTAATCAGAGGACCATATTAGCGTCTTAAGACATTACTTAAGACAATCTTGAAATAAGAACGGTCTATGAATTTGCTTATAATTTGAATATTTAGAATCGATCAGAACAAAAAGAAGAAAGAAAGAAGTTTTATGTGATTACAGTCAGAATAGGCCTGTGAAAAACTCAGCCGAAATGCTTCCACCTCTTTGCTGTCTCAGTAGCGAGACAAATAACGTCTAAATAACAAAGGATAGACACCAGCATTCCATCTGAATCAGGTTTGTCCAACTTTGAAATATGCAACGTTGTATCAATATTGTTGCAAACTTCTGTATTTATATTTTCTATAAGAAACAAGAATGCTTGAAGAAGATCCGTATCATTATAAATGTCACAGACAGAGGATAACAAAATAAAAACCGGTTACTATAATTGCAGATTAAAAAACGGATTCTCTTGATTCCTTCATTCTATGGTGCTTATTGTTAGACAGACTTCAGGTATGTATTCTTTATTATTTATATTCTTTTTTATTGTACCAAAATGATGGAGAGATAGGAAAGAGTTTCGGTTTATAAATCAAATTTTGGACAGGCCTGAATCAAAATATCATAAAGTCAAACTTTAATTTGTTAGATAATTGTTAATTGTAATTGAATTTCCGGCATAATATTTTTAAAATACATCTGAATATTTTTCTTAATTATTGGACAATTTTTTTCAAATTTAAAAAAAATTTTATTAAATGTCGCTATGATTCGTCATATTGCTATTGTTTTGCTGAAACACTATATCGAAATTAAAATTGCGCAATTAATCGATATTTTAGAAAAGATCAGAGTGTCTACATTTTTTTTTATAAAAATACTCGTAAATATACTCGTATAATTATAGATTACACATTTTACAAGATTTATATAATTTTATATATATAATTTTATAATTATAATATAATCATATAATTTTATAAATGTTGCATCGAGACAATTTATGAAATTAATAAGAATTACTAATTATGGTCTCTCGAAATTAAAATAATGTAAGAAATTAGGCAAATGAGAGTTCATTGTAGTATTTAATGCACAATCATTCATTCTGTGTATATCTAAATTATATTTTTGACTTGCTATATTCTATCTAAATTATTATAATTACACTCAAGTGTAATTATAATAATTTATGTACATATCAATGATTATGCATTATCGCACCGAACTTTCATTTGCCTAATTTCCTACATTAGTTTATGAAATTTTTTATAAAGAATTTTAGAGGAGAATCGCTTACTTAATTTCTGTATATTTCTAGATAAAAGCCTTTTCAGATAAAAGTTTCGGACATGTATACGTTTTTATCAAACAGGACAAGATTAGAGATAATAGTATTTTTCTATGCTTACAGTAAGTTTTATCTGCGATTACTTATATGCGATCTTAATTAATATTTTTCTCAAATTTTTGCATATAATTTTTCAGAATTTTTATATAAAAAAAATTCAGTTTCAGAGTTTTTCTAAATTTCTAAATATAATTTTGTGATGTTTCAGAAACTTTATCAGATTTTTAATACAAATTGGAATATTTTTCAAAAGTGCCAAAAAAGTCTGAAATTCTTTATTTTATTCTTTCTTATATGAATCTTGAAATATTCTAAAATTTCTCCTATAATTTTTAATAAAATTTTATTATGAAATTATTTATTATAAAATTTTATTATCTGAAAAAGTTTAAGATACTTTTTTAAAAATTATACAATAAATCTTAAAAACATTATTAGTAAATGTATTTCAGAATTCACACACGCACGCACGCACGCACGCACACACACACACACACACACACACACACACACACACACACACACACACACACACACACACACACACACACACAATTTTAAGAAAAGGTGAAAATTTTCTCATTGCCACTATTCTGAAAAGCTTTGAGAAAATTAATATTTGATCAAGAAGTCTCCTACCGTTGCTCCAAAGACCAATCACAATCGAGTTGAATGGTCGTTGAAAATATAAAAGATCGCTTAACAACATCAACGCGTTACTTTTGGCTCATACGTCCTAGATTCTGAAGGATCGTTCGTTCGTAATAGTTCGCAATAAATTTTGGAAGTTTAAAGAATTATATACAAGTGTCTAGACTGTAAGAAGGCCGCTGGCGTTTATCATGATTTGGAAAAGAAGAGACTCGATATCGACTTTCATCATTTATCAAACATGAATTCTGTCTATCTGAGAGTTTTAAAAAAAATAGAAAGGCAAAAAAAAATCGTACACCGATGTAGTGATTTTTGGGAAGGCTATGAAAAACGCACGGAATTTACAATGTATGCAAGCGTTGATGGCATATAATGTAGTGCGGAGAGGAGTAAAGAAGTCTTGAATCATAGATTAGTGATGGCGATTTCAATAATAATTTACTTGTAATTGTTTAAAGATTGTATTTGTGTGAATTATATTAGATATCTAACAGTCATGTTATGAATCAGCGGAATGAAACAAATTTGGAAAGAATAAAATGGTCCTTTTCAGGGCCATTTATTCATACAAGAAATTTTAAACAATACACAACAAGATTTGTTGTGTATTGTATATATAAAACATGTATATATAAAACATTTATATTCCAAATATAAAAAAAATATATTTTACATTTAATCATGTAGAAAGCTACATCTCTTTTTCTTGTAAAATTTATCATTATAAATACTAAAATAAATATTTACTAGCTAATATTTAGGAGCTATTGCTCGATTTTATATATATTGACGTGAATATTTATTTTAGTATTTATAATGATAAATTTTACAATATATATATATATATATATTATTTTTCATACTGTGCATCTTGTCATAAGAAATATTATGGAAATTGTACCGTGACAGGAAGTAACGACGATTCTATGCATATTCGAAAATTGGAGGCTATCGCGTGACTTTTATTCGGAAGATTTTCTTCTCATGCAACATTATTCCGTAAAAATCGGGATAATATACCGAGCGAGGTAATCTTTGAAGCATCGTACTCTTTCTTGCTACAATTATTTCTGCATGAAGATATATCACACATATATAGAACGTGTGCAGAATGAATTGTTTAACGATAAATTCCTAATTACAAATCGTAAACACGCGATAATAAAAGCTTTTGAGCGCGGCAATGGGCGAGAATTGCGATTTAAAATTATAATTCGTTTGCAGAAAGTAGTGTGAAATAAAATTATACTTTATTTATTACTTATCTATCTACATTCATATTTGCTAAGAATCAATTAAGATAAAACTCTTGAATCTTCTATCGATAAAGCGAATATAAATTATTTTCTCCTTCGCTCACTCATACATTTATTATTCTTGTGTACGTTTATTATTCTTATATAGCGACCATATACTTTTTAAGAGAAAATAAAAGACAAACCTGACGATTTTAGAATTTCATTTTTAGATATTTTGAAACTAGTTTGTGACTTATAGATATAATCTGAGATAAATAGATGACCTGAGATAACTTTCAAGTAAAGCCCAAGATCATATAATCTCATCATATAATCTCAAAATAATGATAAAATAGTTGCAAATTTGATTATTAAAAGTTACTTTTCAATTAATCATGACTCATTTCGACGTTATTGTGACTTTGTTGTTCTGCTTGGGCTAATTGTACAACTCTTTGTACAAAATTAAATATTTATCGGTTGTTTTCGTAAACGTCGCTCATTGTGCGATATTAAACATTGAAAGGTTATAACTATAGAAACGAATTTCTTGTAACGTATTATTAAAAATAAATGATTCAATTTTAAAAAAGATAATAATAAATCTAAAGGACAGTTATTCCGAAATGAAGGATTGTCCTTTACAAAAGACGTATGTTTACCGTTTATGTCGCGTCAATTTCCGTTACATGATACAGATAATATTCTGTCGCATTTGTTAGAAAAAAAGTCATTAAAAAGAGTTATTTGTAAAATTCTTAATTTTTCCAGTTGAGAAAACAAATGCGTCGAAATACTGCTAGGTTTTTGTTCTGTATTTTCGTATGTTTTCGGGATCGAACGTGAAAAGCAGAGTAGAACTTGGTGAAACCTTAACGATCATGAAACTCTGTTATAGGCACGAACGCACGCAAGCATGCATGCACGCGAACGGGCACGCATGCACGCACGCACGCACGTACATACGCACGCACGGCACGCACGCGGCCACGCACGCGGGAATTGTCGGCCATAAGAATAACAGTCGAATGTACGCACGCAAGCACGCACATAAACATCTGCACGCATGCACTCAGCTTCGCCTTAATGCGAGCCTATCGTGCCACGGAACGATGTTGCCTTTCGATCCAACGCTACCCGCGTTTTCTTACGAGAAATATAATGTAAACGATTGTGAAATAAACGTATAACGATGGAGCGCCTGTTTATGAATTTGAAGTATTTAAAACTTTCCAAATTTTATTAGAAAATTCAGCTGATTTTATTTCTATTTATTGCGAGGATTTATTAATTTTGAGCGTAAATCAAATTTTATAAACATTATTATTCATTATTTGGCTGCTTTATTCTTTTTCTTTTTTGCTTTAAAACGTGAATGTATTAATTTATTATGTGTCATATAAATCTAAAGAAATAATTATTAATAGAGTTATATTATAAAGTTAACGTAATATATGTTAAAGAAATATATCAGCTAATATATATGATTTAACTGAATATTTTGATAATTATTACAAGTTCTAATTTATATACGCATAAAATTAGAAATAATAAAAAGTAGTTTTAAGCCTAATTCATTTTCAATTTGCAGAACAATGCACTGACATTGCATACCCAAATAGCACAGAGAAATCAAAAGAATTCAGTCGTATCATCAATTCATCATTTCAAAACTTTTCAGAAAAAGAATTCTTTTTGCATCTAAAAATGAATGAAAAAGAATTGATGACACATCATTAAATTCTTTTTGAACTCTTTGTCTATCTGGATATAAAATAAATAAATTTGGTAAGTTCAGGCAATCTACATATAGTATAATCTATAATTCAGAATTTAGAATAGATTTTTATTTATATCTTCATATAATATGCGTCATGTAACGTGATAAAACACTCAAAATAACACGCACACATAAAATATACATCAATATAATATACAATAAGATAAATCACACAAATATTCATAAAATTTATAAATAAATATAACATTTATAATTTTATAATCGACAAATTATAGTTAAGAATTATTTAAGTTATACAATATATTAATGCAATATTAAAAAAAGATGATTCCTTATAAAGGAATTCTTTCTAAATGGAATTTCTTTCGAAGTTTTAAGGGAAATTACGAATCGTTCAGCGAGCTTGAATTCTGCGTCTTTATCGAGTCCTACATGCGTATTGTGACAATATATCAAGATAAAAGATTGCAAGAATTATATCTAATGAGCTATTCCGGTCAAGATGCATTTAATTATTTATTCCGTACGGCAAGAAGTACCGTACTAGAATACAGAACGCTAAAGTGTTTCGGAACGTTTCGAACTTGGCGCGCGAGCATGAGCCAATATTCGACGGAGTGCGGACGGCCATGCTGCTCGGCTGTGGTGAGTGTGGCGTTCTCCCGACAGTTCTGACTCCGGCGATGTTTGTGCGTACCTGGCACGACTACGGTTCCACTGCCGCGCTCGCCGTCTCTGTCGTCGCGTGAGAAGGTTCCGCGGACCAGGGCATTACTGCGATACACACGGTGCGATAGCGTCTCAACAATAACGAGCGTGCCCGTCCGATCTCAACGCGACATGTCAAGTCAAATATGTCTAAAGTGGAACAGTTTTCTCAGCAATATCGCCACCAGCTTCGAGAGCCTGTGGGAGGAAGAGGGCCTGGTGGACGTGACTCTCGCGAGTGATGGACAGTGCCTCACTGCGCACAAGGTGATACTCTCGGCCAGCAGTCCCTTCTTCAAGAAGGTCTTCCAGGTAAGCGACCGTCAAGGTCATCCTCCTCGTGATCATCCCTGAACGTATTCCTGAGCGTTACGACGAGACCAGTCATCTTTGGATGCTTCTTCATTGCTCCGGAACTTGTCCTCGCGTCGCACGCGTGTTGTCATGCCCTCAACAATTGGCGGGTAAAACGACGTGTTTGTCAGCTGTCGCGTATAGCCTTCGGAGCTCTCGCATCGAGGTTAGAAGACTATTACCGAGACTATTATCGAGATAAACCTAACGATTATTGAATACACGCGGCTATTAGCTATTTGACTCTGCGCCTCTTTAAGTGGAACAATTTTCTCGCTTATCTCGATTTTTGTCAGCGAATGGTAATGTATCTCTTTCTTTCTTGTTCCTGATGTTTTACGATAAATTATCAATACTTGATAGATTTAAAACTTGCTGTAACACAAAATGCTAATTTTAGTATTTATGAATTTTATTTATATTTCATTTTTCCTTTGTGAAAATGATAATAAAGTAGTTCTGATTAAAGAAAAGAATTATTCAATTATTATAAAGTAATAAAAAAAAAGGAATAATTCTTGAGGAGTATTTCTTTCTATTGTATTAATTGAACCAATATAAAATAATATGTTTTTATATTTTATATACATACATGTTTTTTATATTTCTCAAATATTGTAAGTATTTCTTCTTATATATTACTAATTTAATAAACAATACTATATATATTTCTAAAACAATACATTCCTCTTAGAAAATTACTTATTTGTTTATGATAAAGTTAAATTAATTAATTAATGAATTTAAGAAAAATAAAAAGCAAATAGTTTATTGATTAAAAAATTTAAAAAAATGACAAATCTGATAAATACAAATTCGATTGATTAATTAATGATATATTATAATAATTTGAATAATAGTTTAACAGTTTTATTTTTTTATCTTGTAGACGAACCCATGCCAGCATCCGGTAATAATACTTCAGGATGTACACTTTAGCGAATTGGAGGCACTATTAATATTTATATATAAAGGAGAGGTAAATATTGAGCAAAAGAATTTACCAGCACTCTTAAAAGCAGCAGAGACATTACAAATTCGAGGCTTGTCTGGTGGAGATATTTTTGCAAAGGAATCTTACAAACGATTAGCTGAGCTAGAACAAGCTGTGGCTGAAGAAGTACCGCTGAATAAGGAAGAGGCACCTAAAAAGAAACAGAAAGTTAGCAAACAACAGAATAATTCTATCTTGGAAAAAGCACTAACACCTAAAATATCGCAATCAGAAAATACAAATGAATCCGCTGCCAGCGATCAAAGTGGGAAAGATGGAGAGTATATGTTACCAGAAACGTTACCTAATCCAGTATATCATCGATTGGAGATGAAAGTTAGTTCAGAAAATAAGATAACAATGATAAAATTGTAAAACAATTGTGCGTCACGTACAGTGGCGTGTATAAAATATAGCATTCAATCCAAATGCATTTCAGATAGAACCATTGGAAGTGACAGTAGACGATCTCCAGAAACAATCTCCATTAGATAAGGATCCAGCAGAAAGGCTAGATACAGGACAAGCAGATGGGAATCAAGGTTAGTGCCACATTAACTAATTAGATTTTTACTATTTTATGCAATTTAGTATGCATTATATAACAGTTGTATAAATAGCTAGTTCTTATATATAATATTATATTTTATGTTTTTCTGTGTTAAAAAATTATGTATTACTATTCATTAAATGAAACATTGAGTCTTCTTTCTTTGCATTTTCGCTGCTGTATTGTTGCTAATGTCTTTGTTTTTATATTAAGTATAAACTCGTAAATTAGCTTTTTGAAGCTATAACTTGCATACATAAACCTATTTATTTTGAAGAAATTATATCTTATATTTTTTAGTTAAAAAAGATTTTTAAAGATATTTAAAGATTGTATTTTTCATTTAAAATTTAATTGTGTTTAATGTATAATTGCAAAAAGTAAAATTACATTTTAATATTTTTTTATAATATATTAGCATTAAAAAAAGTATTCTTAAATTTGTTAAATATTCTATAATTGAAAAAAGTAATTTTTTTCAATTAATAATTCTCTGAATTTATAAATTAGTCTATTTAATACATACATTATGATTTTTATTAGTAATTGAATATGTTAAATTTGATAAATATATATGAAATATTATTAACCTATATGCAAAAAAGAGTTTTATTAAAATAATAAGTTTTAAGTTCTAATGCAGATATAATTACATTTTTCTTTTGGAAATCAAATATGAACTATCATTTTAGCATATATGTATTATTTCATCTATTATTAAAAATCTATTATTTTCATTATCGCATATAATTAATATTACCACATGCACAAATGCTGTATACATTTGTATACACAGTTTCATTGTCTTTGCCAGCAGCTACTGTAGTATCAAAGCTTTTTCTTTGGTACTGCAGATCGTAGCTTTTTCGAATATTCTGTTCGCTTTCACCGCATATTCTGTTCTTTTCGTTTTGCCGCGCCACGTTTTCTTAATTTGCTGTGCTGCAATGGCTCCGTGTGATGAAGTAGAGACAAAGATTGCGTGCACGAGTAAAGAGAACTCTATCGAAAAGACAATGAGAGCGACGTAATTGGTGCAAATGGTAAATGTCCTCGTAGCTCATTACATTGTAGCAAAAGTATTTCGCGGAATATTTGATACGGAAGTATATCGTTATCTCGAAGCGTATTTGATTTGTAATGACTGCAATTTGTGTAAAAACTGATAGTAATTATTATAATTTTAATTTCTGTAATTCAGAGATTTTATGAGAATGAAGCCGGTTTCGGCATCACGCTTCGATCGGCGGTGCATATGCGTATGTGCGTGCATGCGTGAGCAGTGCATACGTGAGATGGAAGATGCGTGATCCGTTCTTCATTATAGTCTTTAATGTACACTCGCTCGCATTTTCTTTATTGTGCGCGTAATTCACGTGTGTGGAGCAGTCCGTGTCTAAAGCGCGCTGTGCTGATATGTGTGGCAGGATCTGGGAACAGTCCTGCTGAAGACATTTCCGGTTTATCTGGCTTGTCCGGGCTAAGTGGATTCTCGGATGTCAAACCGCTGCTTTACTCGTATCAGCATCTACCTTATGCCGATCTCCTACCAAGTCCGGACATAATCTCAACCTGGGCGTCATCTCGACCGATGGATCATTTGGCCTGTGACCTCATGAAAATCCTCTTTACGCCGGAAGAGAGGATCCTCTGCAATGTTAATGGCAAGATGGGCAAGCAACAGTTCGATAGTAACAAGATACATTTAATTCGGGAGGTCCTCTTGCATTTTAGTGGCATACCGCCTAATAGTCTCGAATGGGAGGAGGCTTGGAAGAATTGCGTAACCAAAATTGACACTAGTAATAGAGGCTTGAAAAGGTATTTGTTTCAGAGACGATCGGTCTACACTCAATGACTAGGGCGTTTTAGGTCAGGGGTCAAACGGAAACGTTTCCACTGGCTGGAATAGGATCGTTCTTGTAAACCCGTCACCCCGTTCGTTCTCATACAAGTATCGTAGGACAACTCGTTCCTCGCTTGTTCCTCTTTGGTATGAGCTTTCGCGCTTTATATTTAGGACACTGTAAAAAAAAAAAACAATTGATGTAAGTAGACAGTAAGATTCACGCGCGTGTAGCATGTAGCTAGGGGAAGAAGAGACGGATGATCCAGTCGACAGTGGTTAAAATCGCGGATTTAAAGTGAAATAGAGTTGGAACGTGCTCTCACTCACCGATCCGCGGTGACGTTTCTAGGCTATAGATTTCGGGGTGACAGGGTGATTAGAAAGAGCATTATAGACGCGATCGAATTATTTATACGCTTCAGGTTCGCCACTCGGCGTGATGGGTGGCGGACAATCGAATAATTCTAAGCCTTCCTGGTAGTTTCTGTTTCACTTTATCAAGGGAAATTCTGAAATAATTTGTTTGATA
Source organism: Atta cephalotes (assembly GCF_000143395.1). NCBI lineage: Eukaryota > Metazoa > Arthropoda > Insecta > Hymenoptera > Formicidae > Atta > Atta cephalotes. The sequence continues at coordinate 1,379,892 of NW_012130082.1, forward strand.
ATTTGTTTGATCTCTTCTCACATTTTTTTATACTCGCACATCGCGTATTTAAAGAATCTCCCTGCTTCTCTCACAATGCGTTCACGAGTAAGGTCGATTATTCATCCATCTGTGTATTTTTGTTTCACGTATAGCACCTTGAATAACATTCCTTCTTATTTTTTAGTTACAATTCATGTGAGAATTCGCTTTTACAGTAAAACGCGGTACGATGTTATTAAAAAGTTGGCGTATATCAGAGAGACACGCGAGTCTCTCTTTCTCTCTTGCACTCGAATATACACATTACGTACTCGCTCACACGCATTACCAATACATGGACAAGATGCGCGTGTATGCATTCATTATGCGAAATTGTATGGTATATATACGGGCGTGCATACGCGGCACGCGTATTCAGTTAAGAGGTATACGTATGGTATATGTATGTACATATATATATGAGGATACGTTTTGGTCGTGTTGATCACGTGCGTGTGTGAACGTGCTGCACGACCACGGCAGCTCTGTGTACACTTAAAAAAAAAAAAGAAAAACCGTAGCTCTTACAACAAGAATAGTGATTTAAGACATGCTTGTAGAGTATTTAAATCGCAGCAAAGGTGCATTCAGCATGCACTGCGAACTATTAGAATCTATGTTGCGAATCTACGTGTGATTTCTATCGCACGTCCTTTTCTTGAGACTCGCGCGAAAGTGTTCTTTGATCTCTGTTTTATTTGTAAAGTCATGTTTTTTTTTGTTTCGGTTGCGCGGTACGAGCGTTGATCATTGGAGCACACCGACAGCTTCGAAACGATATTATTTAAATCAATATTATTGTAGACAAGACAAACGACTGGTCGCAAATAAACATATTTTACATTTTTAATTGTCTTCTTATTTCTGATGTACTTATTATATATATTCCTTTGTTCATCACATATGAATATGAAGCTCTACGAAAAAGATTAGCTTTTTTTGCAGTATTTAGTGTAATAATTTTCTTAGATCTGTTTGCAAATTAAATATTAAATATTTTTCATATACTTTACATTATAAATATCATTTCAAATTACAATAGAATTGAGAATAGTAACGAATAAATAATATTATTTAAAACGAAAAAAATAATATATACTTGTTTCATTATTTCTCTATCTTTATATTGTAAATAGAAAAACGAAGTCAACGAATTACTTGAGTATATTATATCATTATATCTCATTGTATGTGATTACTGTGTCCAACATTTAATTTACACATTAAATTTCGCTTATAAAGAAATAATTCAAATGGTAGACTGAAATTCTTTACAGGATCGTCGAAGCCGATTGTGACAGTAATAGCCGAAGCTCGTCATACTTCCCCAGATCCAGAAACGCACAGAAGAGATTCTCTCGCAGTCGAACGAAGCACGTTGTGGAATGTCTCGAAAATATTGGAGGATCCATTATCTGATTTACCGAATTATTCTCGTGCTGAACAATCATTAGATCAACCGGAATCCTCGAATTTTCTGGGATACAATTCTGGAGTTTTGCAACCCAGTTTTCCCGCGTTTGTCGAATCCTACAATACAGATACATCAGAAGAGACTTTAAAAGGGCCAGCATATCCACCATTTCCTTGTCCTTTTTGTGATAGAGCATATACCAGTTGGGGCTTCCGTAGAAGGCACATAAAAGCTGTGCATACTATTTCTCCATCTCTTAACTGCAAATGGTGTTTACAAGTGAGTTTAGTAGAGTTGCTTAATCAATTTCAAAATAAAAAGCAAGTTAAATTATATGTCACATTTGCATTTATATGACGGGCAAGATTTTATTTTTATAATTATTTTATACATGTATAGATTCTTCCTACGCACGCAGCTTGGAGACGACATGTGATATCAGCGCATAATTTATCAGCCAGTGACGCACACAATGGTCTTTTAATTTTGGAAGAAGCACATATGGTCCTGCAAATAGCTCGTCCTACCAAATTGGATACATTGGTTAACATTATTAAGCAAAGTTCACAACAAAATTGTGGTCATGATAACATTCAGCCTGATAAAGATTAGGTAATAATTATCACAATTTAAATTTTTGTATATTAAGACATTATCTGCATTCCTAATCTTTTAATAAATTCATATTTTTGATGACACCGTCGTGTTCGAAGCAAATGCAAATTTATGTTTTTATATTTAAAAATTGTAAATGATATAAATATAAAACATATTTTTAATATATATACATAATGTATACATAATAAGTATACATATATGTTACTTCGAGATTTATACATTTTATATATGAATGTAAATTACATTTGTTATGTTTTGTATCAGGCTGCCAATTTATTTTTAGCTATTTTATCAAAAAATAATCTAAATATTGTGTGTTTATAAGATTGAATATATAAAAACATGATGAATTAACATATATTTTCATATGAATTACTGTGATGGATAAATATGTTACCAAACATTTCTAAATATTGTTTAAAAATGTTTAGTAATATATATGATTTTTTTTTATTTGTAGATGTTACATATGTAAGAAAAATTGTTACGCGTGGCCAGTATGCTAATATGTATATGAATACATATTATATCCAAATTCAAATTTTATAATATAATGATAACGTGGAAAAAAATATGTTTTTTTATATTGTATATACTTCGATATTTATTGAAAATTATAGTTATGATAACATAATTATAATAGTGTAAGAATTTTTATGGAGATCTATGATATGATTTTTACATTCTGTTTATTATTGTAACTGTACTGTTACTCTTTTCATTAACTAGATTTTATAATTAACTATGTTGGATCTTGTATTATATTTAACAGTAATGAATAAATTAGAATATTATTATATTTATTCTTCTTTGTATTAATAGAAGAATAATTATTATTACTTTCATATAAATCATCAAATATTTATATATCTTTTCATGAACACATACGCGTAACCAATATTATTATAAATATAATATATAATATGCTATTTATAATTTAAATTATTTATTTTGAGTTATAGATATTGATGAATATCATTTAATAGATGTTTGTGTATTGATAGAGAAATAATCATTAACTTTCTGCAATTAAATTAATTGCAAAAACGCATATTTTTCATTTTTTTTTGTTGCAGTCTTTGTTTAATTAACAATTTGTCATAAACGACTTTATTGCGCAATACAGATTTATGTTTTTATATCTAGCAATTACAAAAAAAATTCTAAATTGAAATTATATATTGATTATTGATGTAATCGAAAATTTTACGAGAAATTGATTGTATTTTCTCTACTAAATTTTAATTCACAATCTTTTTTCTTTTCCAGATTATTCGTAGTTATATACAAATATATATCTGTAGAGAGAGAGGGAGGGGGGGGGAGGGGAAGGGGAAAGGGAAGGAGAGAGAGAGAGAGAGAGAGAGAGATTTTGTGAAACAAATACAATTAATATATGATTTTGATGTAACTGATCTCTATTTGTTTATAGGTCTGCAACATAGCCTTTGACAGTAATGCCTGGTGCTATTTCTGTAGTAATAATACTATCTTTGGCGTCTTCATTCCATGCGTTCTCTTTCGCATATTTTTCTGACATTAGGATCATTTCGTTTGGACTCCATTCTGGCGAATCTTTGTGACTATCATCGCTTTTGAAGGCAATATTCAATTCGTCTAAGTCGCTATGATGAGATTTTGGTGATTCTAATGATGTGACACTCTCATATACAGGATTACGTTTCATTGAAGCACGTTGATGAGATGTTTTCCGCAGCATCGCCTAGAATGGCGAATGTCTTTTGAAAATTGTTATAGCAACATATAATTTTCTCTAAAATTTGGAGTATAATTACCTAATTTTAAAAATAATATCTTCATAAAAATATAAAAAAAATATTTATATTCATAAAACATATAGATATTCGTATTTGACTGTGGCTACGTTTACATCATGCGCTTAGTCCGCGACCTACGATAGATGTTTTCGTTAAAAACAGAATAAACAAAAACACCTATTATAGACCGCGGTCTAAATGCGCGGTCATGGTATAAATGTAGCCACTGACTTTGAAAGATTAACATAAATAAATTAACATATCTTACTTGAAAGTTGAATGGAGGTGCATCATCGTTTTTGTTATTATTGTTCCTGCGTCCGATCATTTCTAATTCTTTGATAGGATTTATTCTATAATGGAAAAAATGATGTCACTAAGAAAAAATTGATTAATATCGCCAAAAATTTATTCTTAATCAAATAAATTATTACCGAATATCATTGTTAACATTGCGATTAATTTTATTTTCAAACTCCCATTCTATATTGTCATTTTTGTTTTGAACTGACTCATAGTTGTTGAAATTGCGCATTGCCGATGGTTGTGTTTGATTTAGTGGTACTGATGGCAATACTTTCTTCTTAGAATGTATTAATCCAGTTTTATTGATGTACTATGTATAAAATATAAATTTATATATATATATATATATATATATTCTCAATATTTTTTGAAGTATTATTTTGGATATTTTTTTTAACATCAATGCTATAATTTTGCAATTTGAAATATTTTATCAAATTAGGTATTAGATGTATAAATAAATAAAATTTGTATTTTTTATTTTATATGAAATTCAATAACCGAAAACTCGTTAAGATTAAAAGTGAAGATTCTAGCAATAATTAAATTTAAGGAGAAGAAATTAAGATTTTTAAGAAAATGCTTTTAATGGAAGCAGTTTTTATCTAAGACATGATATTATGTAATTACAACAGTTTATAGTTTGTGCAAAACTTACGGAATAAGGAGTATAAGATTCGGAAGATTGGATGGAATCGTGTTTATCCGCAAGTTGAAAACTAGAAATACTATGGCGAGATGGTTCTTCAAATGGACACTGAATGGGAACATTCGGATCCCTGGTGAATGAAGTGTTGATTAAACTTTGCTCACTGTTGACAGATGAACGATGAAAAGGTATGTGATGTGGTGAGTTTGTTGTTTGAACTTCAATATCTAAAAAATGTATCAAATAAGAAAGAAGAATTCACATTTTTTTCACAAATAGTACATATGTATATATTGTATATAATATAACATATTAGCAGAATGACAAATTTATTTAATTTTGATTTCTAGAACTCTTTAGAATTTCCTTATAGCGAATTTAGATACCTCTGGTATGAATATTTTTATTGGCCCAGGGCACGGTTTGTCTACGTAATGGTGCATCCCAAGACTCATGTTCATCGTCGTTTAATGTAGATGATATAGATCTACGAGAATATCCTTTTCAATTCATTTTATAAATTGTCGAAATGCTCTTAAAATTCCTATTTTTTTAAAAAACACAATATGAAAGAACATTTGAAGACAGACATGTGAAAAAGGAAATAAAAAAATACTATTCATTCAAAACTGTACATAGAACATTAACACTCTTAATCTTTCGATGCCTCTAAATACATACTTTCTTTTTCCAATACTTTTTAAAATGTTTCTTTCATTGCTTATGGCATTTTGTTTATTAGAGATACATTTTTATTAATAAAGGTGCTTATGTATATTTGCTTGGTATCATTATCTTCCATAATGTCTGACATTTCAATCGAAAAAATTTTTTTATGATGTATTTATTTTTATGAAAGCTATAAAAAGCAATTGAATTGGTTGAATGTGCTGTATTGTAAAGTGTGTTTCCGAAGAGAACCAAAGAGTTAATTATGAAATTATTGTACTTGATTTCTGTAAGAGTGAATTGAGTCATTTCATACACACTTTCTCCAAATTTTATTAAATGATTTTTATATATAGTATTCTTTTTCACGAACTTCATATTTTTTAAAATTTATTTTATCAACTCTTACATGAAATGCATATTTAATTCTATTTCTTATAATTTTCATTAATTTTTACTTCTATTTTATTAATTTTTATATTTATTTTTATTAAATCCATTATAATCTCTGTGTTTGTATATTCGCAAGTTAAATTAAGACATTTTTAGTTCGCAATGTATATCAAGCAAAAATTGATATAATTATTTAAATTCGCATTCCTAGGAATGGTTTTCAAGATTTGGGAGTGGAGCAACAAAATCGGATTCGTCGGGAATCGCGAGCAAAGGGATGATTTTCGAGAGTTGGGGATGGAGCAATAATATCGGGAAGTGAGAACTAATTAGCAACAAATTAACACAAAAAGAATATGCCGTATTTTTTAATTTTTTTGTATTTTTTTGAGTGGCTATACTAACTTTATTCTTATGCTAGCACAGCCATTGTTTCTTTGGAGTTGGCTGGAGCAACAAAATCGGGAATAGACCAACAAATTAGCAAAAAAGCACTAAATTTCTGTGCAACTTTTCGATTGTGCTGAAGTGGCTGTGTCAGCTTAATAGACGTCATTAATGAATATGTGTAATATAGTCCTCAAAATGCATTTCTTACGCATAGTTGTTTATGCTTGTCGCTCGCAATAATTACCATATAAACTATTGCTAGCGGTAGACATAAACAACTATACGTAAGAAATGCGTTTTAGGGATGATTTCATATATATATATATATAAATTTATATTGAAATAATTTATATAAGAAATCGATTAGAATAACATTTTTATTCGAAAATGTGAATATTTGAAAATAACCCAAGGGGTCGAAATGTATGTTATATTTAATTATTATTTATTCTCACAGAAATATATACATTTAGAATAAACCAGCGTGGCTCGTAGTTCCTTCCAATTCAATTTATTATTTATTGTTTTAGTTAAATTAACGAGTATTGAGTAATAGCGACTTATAAGAAGGATTAAAGATAACTTAAATTGAATGTAATGTGATATTAAAATTTAACAGTGTATGCACAGTAAATTCTACAATTCGGAATTAAGTTAAGAACGTATTTATATAAGTTTATCCTAATCTATCACAACTTATCCATTTTAAGGCAACGGATGTATATTATATATACATTTATCAGTTAATTTTTATTAAATTGATTCATATATGCATTTAAATATATGTATGGTATATTAATAAAATTATTACATATCCGTTGCCTCAATAAAAACATTAATTCATTACTCACCAACCGATGCGCAACAGTGGAGTTAAATCTGCAACATTGCTACGATGATTCTGTAACAAATAAATTAAAGTTCAAATTAAAATAGAGTAAAGAAATAATCATTTAACTTTAAAAAAGAATTGATACGAACGCAGTTTGCTAAAAAATAATTATGCAATTTTGGAAATATAACTTTTGTAAGCATCGAATTTTTTGTACCCATTATTTAACTAGATATAAAACAATTATATATTCTCTAAAATAATTATATATTTTTTTTCTAAA
>NW_012130082.1:1388064-1389417 GCF_000143395.1 Atta cephalotes
CAAAAGGTGTGTACTAAGAGTTATATCTCAATCTTTATTACTCTCTTTGATGATTTACATTCAAATAAAGATGAATAATAAGTTACACATTCATTATATAAATGCAAACATTTTTAAAGTTATAAAACATTTTGGACTAAATATAATAATGAGTATAAATAGAATTCATGTTATACATTTACAGAGATTATATAAGTTAGGGCTATCTAAGAGCGATATTCATAGTCCGTTCTTATTTCAAGACTATCTTAAGATGTCCTCTGATTCGTGACTTCTTAAAATTGTACTTAAGACGGTCTTGATTATAAGTTCTGATATTATGAATACCGACCCAAGATGTAGATGAGTTGTGTGCGTAACGAATGCAAAAAATAAAACGTAAATCGTATAATAAAGCATCGTGTAATATTCATCGAAGAATATTAAAAGGAGTAGATTATTTTACTATATTTTACTAATTTTGTAATACGCATAATATTTCGACAGTTAGACGAGCGGCGCGCGACCTTGAAGTGGGGATGGCACGGGGTGGCACGGAGCGGCGCGTCATGTTTATGCGTAGTTACAATCATTGTCTTACCGAAACTCGTACAGGCAGGTAGTCGTGTTGCATGCCGCTCTTCTTTACATTCCCTTTTGAAACATAATCGCAAAAAATGCTAAATATAATACGAAGCTTTATGAATAATTATACTAGCAATCTTATTATGTGAATATTCATGAAATAAAACTTTCGTATTATATCTAGCATTTTTCGCGATTATACTTTTCAAAAGAAATGTGAACAAGAGCGGCACGCGACACGGCTACTTGTCTATACGAACGGTATCACACACGAGTCATAAAAAAGCAATGTTAATATGAATACTCTTGTGCAAAAAAAATCGCAATTCCTGCTTTTACAATGAATATGGTTTAATAATTATAAATTTATAAATTTTTTTTTAAGCACCTTTCGAACCAATACGAAGATCCGTTTAAAAATGAATCGTAACTATTTATCGGTAATAAAGAAAAAGAAAATTTTAAAATTAAAAAATTTTTCTTTTTTATTTATCTCTAGCCTATTTCATTCTAGACTCTAATCATTTATGTCTAAGTAAAGATTCAGCCCTTTTATTTGCTCTGACTATTTCACAAACGAATATAACGAATGATAACGAATTGCAGACATGATATTCGTTTCTAAAAGTTAACCGATTGCATAGTAATATAGATAATAGCTATATATTACATTTTTCAGATTATCTTCCCTCTCACGGGTACGACCTTGGTGTGATGGGAGGGCTCAGTACCCAGAGGATATTTACACGAAAAAAACGTTTTTTTCTCAAGTATTTAAAAATTTTCGGT
>NW_012130082.1:1390932-1397589 GCF_000143395.1 Atta cephalotes
TTTAGAAAAAAATATTTAATTATTTTAGAGAATATATAATTGTTTTATATCTAGTTAAATAATGGGTACAAAAAATTCGATGCTTACAAAAGTTATATTTCCAAAATTGCATAATTATTTTTTAGCAAACTGCGTTCGTATCAATTCTTTTTTAAAGTTAAATGATTATTTCTTTACTCTGTTTTAATTTGAACTGTAATTTATTTGTTACAGAATCATCGTAGCAACGTTGCAGATTTAACTCCACTGTGGCGCATCGGTTGGTGAGTAATGAATTAATGTTTTTATTGAGGCAACGGATATGTAATAATTTTATTAATATACCATACATATATCTAAATGCATATATGAATCAATTTAATAAAAATTAACTGATGTAATGTATATAATATATATCCGTTGTCTTAAAATGGATAAGTTGTGATAGATTAGGATAAACTTATATAAATACGTTCTTAACTTAATTCCGAATTGTAGAATTTACTGTGCATACACTGTTAAATTTTAATATCACATTACATTCAATTTAAGTTATCTTTAATCCTTCTTATAAGTCGCTATTATTCAATACTCGTTAATTTAACTAAAACAATAAATAATAAATAAATAATAAATAATAATGAATTGGAAGGAGCTACGAGCCACGCTGGTTTATTCTAAATGTATATATTTCTGTGAGAATAAATAATAATTAAATATAACATACATTTCGACCCCTCGGGTTATTTTCAAATATTCACATTTTCGAATAAAAATGTTATTCTAATCGATTTCTTATATAAATTATTTCAATATAAATTTATATATATATATATATGAAATCATCCCTAAAACGCATTTCTTACGTGTAGTTGTTTATGTCTACCGCTAGCAATAGTTTATATGGTAATTATTGCGAGCGACAAGCATAAACAACTATGCGTAAGAAATGCATTTTGAGGACTATATTACACATATTCATTAATGACGTCTATTAAGCTGACACAGCCACTTCAGCACAATCGAAAAGTTGCACAGAAATTTAGTGCTTTTTTGCTAATTTGTTGGTCTATTCCCGATTTTGTTGCTCCAGCCAACTCCAAAGAAACAATGGCTGTGCTAGCATAAGAATAAAGTTAATATAGCCACTCAAAAAAATACAAAATACAAAAAAATTAAAAAATACGGCATATTCTTTTTGTGTTAATTTGTTGCTAATTAGTTGCTCACTTCCCGATATTATTGCTCCATCCCCAACTCTCGAAAACTATCCCTTTGCTCGCGATTCCGATTTTGTTGCTCCACTCCCAAACCTTGAAAACCACTCCTAGGCACTCCGAGTCAGCACACCATCTATAAATTGTTAATTCTTAAAATATCTCGACTGATTACTGTTCTCTGATTTGTAGTTGGCGATTCCCAATGAATCCGATTTTATTGCTGTGTAATTTTGACGCCTATCGGTGCAGTTCTGATTATTTATAGATAATTGTTTAACAGTATCATTTTTTTCAATATGTTTTTGCTCTATAAAAAGCAAGAAAATCTGAGAATCGTAATCAGACGAGATATTTTAAGAATTAATAATTTATAGATGGTGTGCTGACTCTAAGTGCCTAGGTGTGGTTTCCAAGGTGGGGGTGGAACAAAATTGGATTCGTCGGGAATCGCGAGCAACAAAATCAGAGAACTATAATCGATATTTCGAGAATTAACCATTTATAGGTGGTGTGCTGACTCGGGATGGTTTTCGAGGATTGGACAATTAATTAATAATAAATTAGCACAAAAAGAATATGCCGTATTAAAAAAATTTTTTTTATTTTTTTGAGTGGCTGTGTTAACTTTATTCTTATGCTAGCACAACCATTGTTTTCTCAGAATTGGCTGGAGCAATAAAATCGGGAATAGAGCAATAAATTAGCAACAAAAAAGCACTAAATTTCTGTGCAACTTTTATCCAATTGTGCTGAAGTTGCTGTGTCAACTTAATAGACGTGTATAGGCGTCAAACGTGCATCCGCCATATTTGTGGTAAGTTCGCGCCGCGTCACGTTTGCAACAAGTCGAACTTCGGTATCGTTTTCCGCGTTTTTCGTATGGTTTATTAAAAGCGATTTCTGTCTGCAAAGAAATGCAGGAAATATTAGGCAGATATCGGACAATTATTGCAACATATGTATGTATTGCTTTTTCTACGATATTTGATTTGCTTCTAAAATCACGAGAATTAATGGCTTCTGATCGGCATAAAAGTCAAACGTGCATCCATATTTGTATAAAATATAGTATAAATACGCGTCTCGTTGTAAAGAAATCCGATCTGCGTTATTGTGTGTTACTCATGTGATGAAAAATAACTGTAAAAAGGATTGAACGAATATTGGGAAATCGTCGCAACGTTTAAGCATGCCTTTTTCACTTTTCATAATATTTCCTTTGCGAGCAGCATTGAGATGGAATCATGAGTAAATAAGTTGAACTAATATTGATAAATAAATTTCGCTTGTATTTTACTTGCGTATCGTCATTTTGCTAATTAACTTTGGTTGCCATCTTCCTGTCGGAGATCTCGCTATCTTGCCAGAAATCGATTGTCTATTAATTGTCTATCAATTGTACATTAAAGTCTTAATGATTTTATTTTTTTTTAGAGAATGTACTTTTTGCACTTAACATCTTCGTTTTCTTTCTCTCTCAACGCTCGAAAATATATATTTATATTGTAAATATGATATATTGTAAATATGATGTAAATATGTTAAAGTCTTAATAATTTTTAAAATTTAATTTTTTGAATCCAAAAAAATTTCGCTCTATTAAATTAAAATTTCATATATAGATTGTTTAAAAGTTATTTTACATATTAAATGTTAAAATTTTTAAGCGCTTAATAAGATTATTGAATCTAAAGATTATTTTGTTTTAATATGAAGTTATATCTCTATTAAGGTAATTATTAATTTTGAGTGTCTATTTGTGTGTGTGCGCGCGCGCGCGTGCGTGCGTGCGTGCGTGCGTGCGTGTGTGTGTGTGTGTGTGTGTGTGTGTGTGTGTGTGTGTGTGTGTGTATATAATAAACTTGCATGTATAGTATCAATGTTTTATATTTATAATATATATTACACGTTTTTAGTAATATTCTCCATCCAGGCTCTTGCTATGGACTGAAGTTAAAAGATATTTTAAGTGACTTACCCTCGTTTAATATTTATATTTGAAGGATCATTTATGTAATTCATATCGAAATACGGGAGTTCTTGTTGCATATTGAAAGGTAGTTTATATACTTCAGGTGGTTTCACCTCACTTATGTAGGCATCTAATTTGGCACTTGGATCGATTTTTTCAAGAGATACATTTTCATTTAATTTCTCCAAAGCTGCCATAATCGATTGATTGTATAGATGAACCTATTACAAAAACCTTTGATAGTTTATTTGTAATTTTTATCAAAAATTTTTATATCATTTTATTTTACAGAAAAAAATTAGAATATTTATTCATTAATATTTTTATTTGTAATTGATTTTTCATAAAAATTGTTTCAACTTCTTAATAACATATTTTTTGTATTAAACAAATTTAATTTAAATTAAAAGAAATTAATTTGTAAATTTTAATTAAAATAAAGATAATATACCTGTTGTGATAATTGTACGAAATCTTGATAGCGGGCTGCACGGTACCATAGGAGGACTTGAAACATGCTTTTCGATCTCCATTTGCTGCAATAGAACTTGATGAAATCCTTCGTCTCTTGGCTCATCTCTTCTTTCAATAAGGGTCCCATTTCTTTTCTTGCCATATGCCCTCTGAATGCTGAAAGCATAATAAAGTATAATTTTTTGACGAGTTTACAAACGTTTTGTATATAAATTACAATTTATGTAGGTACACTTGGATCAACATGTGAATATTGGAATTTGTTTATTGTTGATAGTATGTTGTAATAAAAAATATGTAAAAAGTAAGTGAAATCACATATTTTAATCAAGAGATAATATTATTTTTTATACTTTTTAATACCTACTTTTCTGTATCATCAAAGCCGCTTCTTCTTCGGTAAATGAGTTTTTCTTGATTGACGCTTTTTTCACTGAAACAATGTTTTACCATTTTTGAAATATTTGAAACTTTGCACTAATATTTGAAAACCATATACGAATATATACGAATAAATATATTTATTAAATTGTATATAAGCGAATTGTATATAAGCGAATTGTATATTAACGAATCACATTTATCACGATTTATTCGATCGAGAATTTACTTACCAATTTCCTTTTTGATATCGTCGATTTTCAAAGCGATATTTTTGCGTGCTAGAAAAGCACGCATCATGCACTGTATTTTTATGATTTTTCTCACTTGGATCTCGTATAAATGGGATAGGTATTCCTCATTGTAGTACTTTAAAAAAACTTTACTTTTGCCAATAATCCATCCTTCCATTTTTAATCTGATCAAAAGTAGTCTGCAGTTGTCTTTCGTTATCTCTACTGTTTCGTCAAAATCGAAGGCTAAAAACTTGTATCTGTAATTAAAAAGAATCGCCTTTCATAATAGGAAGACGTATAATAGAAAAATACTATTGCTTGATTAATTATATAAATTACAAAAATTCTCATACATTTAGCTTTATATCAAAATTAATTAAGCACGTTCTTCATAATTTGTTATATAATTTGTTATATAATTTGTTATATAATTTGTTATATATAATTTGTTATATTTAATTGAAAATATTATTTTACAAAGCATTAAAAAATTAAAGAATTAAATTACCTTCGAAGAAATTCTTGAAAAGGTATCCTATACGGATATCCGCATCGTCTAGCTTTCGCTGTATCAAGAACTGCTAACGCTCTAATTTGCTGTCTGACGATTTCCCGATAAAAGCAACGAGGAGTATCCTCAAGATCGGAACGTATGCATCTTATAAAATGCGTGCCACCGTTTCCTATCGCGAGATTTTTCAGAATTTCAAGACTTGTTGCTCTAAACGTCGACGAACACGTTCGCATTTTGCGTATCTGCGAGTACTGTCCTTTGGATGCAGTGTTATATTTCTGTTGAATTTAAATGAAAGAGTTGATAGTAAACTAGAAAAGGAAAATGTGTGGAAAGTTCATTTTCAAGTGCTTCTAATGTTTAAATTAAGAAATGCGCCAGATTATAAAATGAAATAGTTAAATATTTTTTATTGAAATTAAAATAGAGATATATCAAATATACATATAATATAATATATATATATATATATATATATATGTGTGTGTATACACATATATCTTGATATAATAAGAGAAATACTTTTACGATCTTACTCGAAACATGGAAGATTCTTGCATAAGAGCACTCCATTTTGTTTTCATTGTTTTCTTCGCCGCGAAACAATGTTTGTGAACAATTGTTAGATTCCCCGACTTGGTTAGCTTGTTGGTGAACATTTCTTTAACTGCATCGTGCAAAGAGTATCTCATCGTGTTGATCATTTCTGGCGGTACGAAGTCTCGATTTTTCGTGGCAATTTCGCTAGCATCATACATCAGTTTACCGGTATAATGTGCGATCATGAACTCGTGTGAACTCACCGGTTTTATGTGAGTGCTATGTTTATATTCTTTAATCCTCTCAAGAATGTACTGAGCGTCTTGCATTTGCCGCGAAGCATCATCGATAATATGAAAAAGACCATCTCCTTTGTTCATTAGTTGATCAACTGTTTCCTTATTATCGTAAAAGCATAATCGTTGAATAGGTATATCCTCCTCTTCCTGTTCTTGCTGAAACCGTAAAAGAAAAAAAAACAAATTTTTTTTCATCTATAATATAGAATTATTAATTATACATTAGTTTATTTACATTATTACTAATTTGATATATAGATATGTATATGAAATTCTTGATAATCGTGATTTAATTAATTTTAAAAGGCGCGAGTAAGAACTCCGCACAAATCTTATGGAAAATGTCCCCTTGTTAAATTGGCTGGAATTAAAATATATTGTTATCCTCTATTTATCCTGAACAAAAGTCTCAATGGGCACGACTCTCTAAATTCAATATTTTTCCGTCCAGAGACATTTGAAGTATGTAGAAACCATTTTACTTCACGAACCAAATATTATATATACATCTCTCTCTCTCTCTTTTGCTTTTTTTTCTATATATATATGATATTATGCCAAGTATGCCACTGATAATCAATGAATTAAATATGAGATTCCTAATCTAGCTAATCTTTATTATATGATCTAACTAATCTTGTTTTATGCTTAAATTCAATGAATATAATATTGGAAAATTGAAATTAACATGCAAACATTAATATTTTAATTATATAATGCTCAAACATTCTTTTTTAGTTGAACTTCACTGATTATCAATGCCAAGTATACCATTGGATAATTAATGACTATTCACTGATTCAAATTTAGAGAGTACTCTCTCCCCAGTGGCATACTTTGCACTGATAATCAGTGAAATTCAACAAAAAAAGGAAAAATGTTTGAGCATTATATAACTGATATTTACACATTAATTTCAATCTTCCAATACCATATTCATTGTAATTTAAAGTTACCCCTAAAACCCTAAAAGATTAGTTTAGTAATCACAAAATAAAAGAATTAGTCTAGGTTAGTAGANACTCACATTAATTNTTACTAC
>NW_012130082.1:1397609-1442110 GCF_000143395.1 Atta cephalotes
TTAAGTTTAAGTTTTAATTAAGTAATTAAGAAGTAAGTTAGTAGTAATAAGTAAAATAGTAGANAGTAGAGANAATNTTAGACANTGNANATNAGTAGAGAGAGAGAGATATTCATATATTTGATTCATGAAGTAACATGGTTTCTATGTACTTTAAATATCTCTGGACGGAAAATTATTGAAGTTAGAGAATCGTGCCTATTAAGACTTTTGTTCATTTTGGACATCGGGAACAACATATTTTAATTGTAGCCAATTTAATCGAGAGACATTTTCCATAAGATTTGTATGGGGTCTTTTATGATGTAATAGCATATATTTAACTATGTTTGAATATTAAAATGTTAAATTATAATAGGATATAATTCTTTAAAAAAAAATTTAATACAAATAAGATATAGAATATTTTTATTATTTATACAATAAGAAAAATAGATATTGAAATAAAATCTTACGAATTTGATATAAACTAATACGTATTTTAGATTATTCATTAAAAATTTTTACCATTTCCCAGGCGAATACTCTTTGATTGTAATAATATTGCATTTGCTCGTTTATCGTATTCACTAGTAATTGTTCCAACCGATTTATTGAGAAACATTCGAGTCCAAAGTGATCAAGGATGCTGATAGAATATTTATCACCACTGAAAATTAAAATAAAAAAGTTTTAAAAAATCATCGATACAAAATCCTCATCGATATTTTATTTTTTCTGCACTTCGATAAAATTTTCACTTACTAAAGACTACGAGTCATTGAAAGTTTATAATTGATGATGTTGATTATCCAATCTACTAAACGCTGATAAAGAGTGTTCGCCAAGACATCTCGTGCGTCTTTTGCTTCTTCGCAAGTATGTTTCTTACGTACCGCTGATCCCTTTACGACTAAGCAGTAATTAATGAGAGCCCAAATAAATTTTTTTGAGTTTAAACCAAGAAATTCCGCCACTGCAATTCGCAAAAACTAATCAGTTTTCGTAGACAAACATATTTAATACATATTTAATGTGATTTAATATATTCAAAATAAATCTTTCATGCATTGCATTGACAAATTGAATTCTTCGAATTCAGTTTTTACCTCTGTTAGCAATTTCATTATCATCCAACTCAGCCTCTCCATTATTGCCTTCAATAAATCGAATCTCTCCGAGTATCAGAATCGCTGCAAGGATTTTCCAAATAGTCTCGCAATATTCTTCCATATCCATGAATTTAAAACATTCCGTAAGTTCTTTAAATTTAATCACGTTGTTTTGTGGATCGTTTCTCACTTTGAACGCTCGTTTCTTTTCAATATTTTTGTCGATTATTCTGAGATATCGAAGTTTTCTCCCACTTGGTAAGAAATACGATTTTAAATTTTCTGATGCTTCGAGACCGTCATAAAAGTAGTAAAAAACATGGAAGTTTGATTGATTTCTAAAAAAGTATTTTTTCATTATGATGTGTTAATACACTTTTGCGATTTATTATTTCATATTTTCTATTTTACCATTTTTATATTAATTAGATTAATTTGTTTTTAATTTGTTTTTAATTTGATTTTAATTTGTTTTATTATTTTTCTTATTCCATTATTTTTGTACTTTCTTAAATTGTAAAAACATTATTATTAGCACTGCATATTTTTGTTATAGACGCCTGTATAATGGCAATCCGTTGTATATTGGAGTATGAAATACGATATATTCTTTGATGCCTTAACTTTCGAATTACTCTATACTTTACAAAATTAAAAATTTTTAAAAGATTAGAGTTTTTAATTAAAAGACTTAAAGTTTGTGTAGCATATGTTATGTTATAAGTAAAAATTTCATTATAATATAAATAAATTACCTGTCGTGAGTCGAAACGCGCCATTTTTCAAGCTGATATAACCAGAATATTGCCCCCGATGCTTTACCGGTTGACCCGAAAGTTGTCTGAGTTTGCAAAATGCATCTGGTAGAATTAGTATTCAGCGGTGTTCCCGCATTCGTAAAAGCATGAATAATTTTTATAGCTTGTAGTACTCTTGCTCCGGTATCGTGCAGACCCTGAAAATAAAAAGAACAAGTTTTCTCGTATTTTTGTTATATCTGTTTATATATCTAATATGGTTGCATTGAGCTCACTTTTCCGAGGAACATAAGGTGTTCCACTAAATGCAGCATATTCGTTGTTTTCCCGGAATTACTTTCACCGGCCAGCAAAATGTGTTCCGGTTCTTCGTTGAGCATAACATCTTGAAATGCGCTATCCGCTACCGAATAGATGTGAGGAGCATTATCTGATCGCGATTTGCATTGATATTTTGCATGATGCTGCAAATCAAATTGTTCAGATTTTTGTTGTATAATTTATAATAACATGATTTGCAATTTTATTATTGAACATACATGATTAATAATTTACAGAATCTACATAACTTACAGGTCTTTTTTATTGTTATGAGATTATAATTTATTTGATATGTAGTATATAAAATTATAAACAAAATCTGAAGATAAATCGAAAAGTAAAATGCGTTTGATATTTTTTGCATTAATGAATCGATCATACATACAAAAATATTGCTTATATTATACTTATTTATATAAATTAATAGACTTTGATATTATCTCATTGTTTTTTGTATTTTATATTTTTTAAATTTCTTTTTATTATTGATATTTTTTCTATTTAATGTTTTTAATAATGAATTTTAATATTGGTTTTGAGAAAGAGAGATAATGTCATTTTTGTTAATTTTATGAAAAAATGATCCAAATGTAGAAAATCTAACATAAGACTTACGTGAACATCGTAAATATCGTTCTCCTCATTTGGGTTGAGTATCAATAAAATGTCGCCAATAAACGTGTGATATTCACCTCGCCGCAGTCTATCATGAAGTTCATCCAAGATAATATCCTCAGTCAAAGTATCCAGCGCTGCTAAGTCCTCCGTAAGCATTTGTTCCGGTGGTTCATTCTGATGAGTCTATCGTGCAAAAATTAAGATTTTCTTCTAATATATATAAATCCATATTATAAATCCATCCATAATTTAACTTGCGCAAGTTGTTACCTTCAAGAAACCTTGACGAACTATTGATTCGGTTTTTCTTTGTTTCTTGCCTTTCTCCGAAAGATCCATTGTCAATGCTTTTATTTCTTGTGTCAACTAAAATTATATTGTATATGTATACTTATTCTTTTATATCTTTTTGATTTTTATATTTTCTAATTAGAACATTTGTAGATTTTAAAAAAGAAAAGGCAAAGACATACTTATTCTTCTCATCTAGGATGTTATGAAAAATTTTAAATCAAGAAAATATTTAGAAATTATTATTTAGATGTAAAATTTAGATGTAAAATTTTATCATTCTTAATAAATAATAAATTTTAATTTATTATAATTTTCATTATTTTAATAATTAATCGATTAAGTTTTAAGGAATAAAAATTATGTAATAAAATTTAATCTTATAATACTATTGATACGTAAATTTTATGTATAAGTAGAACAAGTATTGAGCTAAGTTATGCCTTCAGTGATCATTTAGGTTCTATAGCAGAAAATATGATAAATAATTTCAATTTTTAAATAGTTTTCTGTTATTATACATTTTATTATATTTTGTTTAAGTATTATGAGAAGACACACACAACACAATTGAACTACATATTCCAATTTCTATATCATCTCAAGATTGATCTTGATATCTTATTTTTTCCTTCCTTTTAAGTTAATAATAAAATTATTTGTGTTTACAAAAAGTCTAAATTTTGTAAATATTTTGTCATTAAAATGTGAAATGTATGAAAAACTTACTAATTAAAAAACTTATTAAATAAAATGGTCTATTTTCTTGTAAAATTTACAAATTGATAACAATTAACAATACTGTATTTCAACAGCTATAGTACTTTAGAGTTAAGGATTCTGGAAATCCGACAATTTATTGACGATTTTTATAATTATACATCGTATAATTTGCCTTTTTTAATTCATCTACATTATACTGAAATCATATATTACAGGATAATCGTTTTCGGGTAGCTCCGATAGAAAGGGATGCTCGATGATCTCCATCATGTATGGTCTGTTCTCAGGATTTTTTTCGAGGCACCTGAAACGAATATGTCGCTGTAGCTTTCATGTTATTTTATTCGCGATATTCGTTCATAACAAAGAGATTTTCGTATCTCTCTGATCACGTACTCGGAAATGAAATCATTGAGATTCTTTGACCAGTTAGCAGGTCGGTAGAGAGTCGGCGGTGGATTCCGAACGATCTGGAAGAGCGCACGAGTCGGATGCATGTCCTCGAACGGTGCTTTGCCGTCGGCTACTTCTATTGCCGTAATGCCGATCGCCCATACGTCGACTCGATTGTCATATCCACCGTCGACTCTGCTATCTTTGCTGCCAACCATTTCCGGTGCCATCCAAGATGATGAGCCTATATAAGTGTGCCTTTTTTCAAGTTCGTTCTTCATTGTTCTTGAGAGCCCAAAATCTACTAATTTCACTTCGCCTTCTTTCGTCAAAACGATATTGTTGCCACGGATGTCTCTGTGGATTACGTTGTGCTCGTGTAAATGAATTAGAGCCTGAGAAAGAAACAATGTGTAATATCTGTATTATTAACCGATCTATTTTGTGAAGCTGAGACATTTTTGTTGATACAGGGAAAGGTTTTTGCTAAAGTATCTAAAATTTTAGCTAGATACAAAAAAATCTGAAAATTTTGTTGGACCATCAAAACAATTATATATAATATAGGAGAATTATATATCAAGATAGTTGCTAAAATGTCAAAAGATTTTGCAGCATTGTTTATCATGTTCGAGATTTCTATATAATTATCTTTTGATCCAACAAAAGTTATTTTCAGAACTGTATCTAACTAAATTTTTGGATAATTAAACAAAGTCGTTATTTCCATGTAAAATTAGAAGCACGTAAACAAAAGGCTATTAATAGTTGATATCCTTGAGGAGAAAACTTGTTATATACTTGCAATCAATTTAGCAATAGAAAAAATACTTTTTAATAGCATTAATTTATTTCTTTTAAAAATTGACAACTGCAAAACACTATTATAATATTTCATGCTATATTCTGAGATTGTAGAACTTATGAACAACGAACGTAATATCTTCGAGATACGGTGATGCGGAAGAGAAGTTGGCAACTCGGCACCTTCAGCGTCTTGCGAGAATTATCTTTATAGATTTACTGCAAATTGAACAATCTATAATTTGCGGCCGACTGTGCTTACAGCGTGTAACAAGCGTGGGTCAGTGGGAACAGTTCTGACGTAGCATGGGCATGAAATCATTAATACTTGGTTCATCAGAAAACCATTTCAAAGTTACACTCCGAAGCTAAAGCTGAGCTACCTTATAAAGTTGCTCATTATAAAATTTTATTTTATTTATTTTTCATATTTATTCCTCGCGTAATCTTCAACTTATTTTTAATATATTTTTATCTATATTTGATAAATCTTTTATCAACTAGCTATAATTTTAATCAAGAAACAATTATTTTTGTCTTTCTATTTAAGTTCCTGTATATTAGGCTTATTAATCTCAATATCAGATAATGATAAATTTCAATTATTTGATATTGTTATTTTTTTTTTAAGTGGATCTATGCAACAAATTATTATTTATATGAAATTTATATTTTGTTGGATAATGCACTCGAAGATGTTTCGACAAATAAGACGGAAAGAATATAGGAAATAGTGAATGTCCGTTAATGAATGTTTATTGATTGGATGGCAGACAAGAAATAGTTACAAGAGTAAGGAGGGAACTTTCAGAAGGGACGAACGAATTGTTAATTGGCGGATAAAGATTAAACGGGATATAACGATCGCTCAGAAGAAGCATACTGATAGTTCATCTCTCGTTCTTTATCTGTTTCCCATGCTCTCTTTGTGTTTCTGTTTCGAGCACTGCGTTTGCTGCGCACTTCTCTTCGCGGGCATTTATTTCGCGTGTAATTTGCCGGCATTAAACGTCAGCGTGGTCTGATTTACCGCACGAGTGACCGTGGACGAATCGCTACCGGGCCCATGGAACACGTATCTGCGAGGAAAGAGCATAGAGGGAGAACGGGAGGAGGAAAAAGAAAAAGGGAGATGGGAGGGTTGCGTGCAGTTTCCAAGGTGGATAAGGAACGGCATGAGAATTGGAGGGTGAGGAGAAAAGGCAGGGAATGCTGGACCCAGTGACGAAGGGCATCGGATTGTGCGTGCACGGGGCATACCCGAAAGGTAGACCCACATAATGATTTAGTGACAAACTGCTTGGATCGTAAATATTATCGCCGTGAGCCATGAGCCACTCGCGAGAGAAAGAATGCTGGGCCCATTACACGTCGTGCCCTTTCGCCGCGCTTCCTTGCTGAACTTATGAGGGAAGAGAAGTGGATTTCGAGAGAAATAGCTTTTTCTCATCACATGAAAAAAAGAAGAACTTTGTCAGTGATACTGCACGAGATATTTGATAGTTGTAATTATAAACTTTAAAACTAGAAAAAGAATTTGCATATATTTATACGTGTAGATTACATACATCTTCCATGCTTTTAACTATAAAGATTTTTAATTAGTATTTTCAACAATACATTAGACTTTAAATAATTTTATTAGTTATCAAATATTAGGTATGGGAAAAAGTTCATGGCGTTTTTCCCATTAGATGGCATTAAAAAAACGTCACGAACTTTTTCCCATACCTAATATATCTCTTTTATTCTCTTTATAATTTTAATTTACTCTTGTTATAATATCTAATATTTTTTTCTTCCTTTCTTGATTTATTGCACGCATGTAATCCTTTAAGGATATAACAAGTATAATGCGTTTTTTCTCTATTAAATATATTCAACTATTGATATTTACTATATTTCTAGAACGTTATCAAAAATATCAATTGAAAATTATTGATTTTAGTTTATATATCTGAACAATTTGAATTAATATGTTTTTCATTAATAAAGTGTTTTAAATATAAACGGAGATATATATATATATATATATATATATATATATATATATGTGTGCATATATTTTTCTATATTGAAAGTGTGAAGACCGTACTATAATGCAGTTGTTAATTCTGTATTAGCAATTCATTTTGCATGGAATTTATCGGTGCATGAAATACATGAGGATAATAAATATATTTTGAATGCTTACTGTTTAACAGTTCGTGACGTTTATGGCGTTTATGACGTTTTTACCATATTGATCTACAATATTGGTTATAATGTTGTATATTGGTTATAATGTTGTAACGGTGGAATAATCATATAAAATAGAGGTCAATAGACAAATTTATGTGGATATTAGATAAGAAATTATTGTATCATGTTAACAAACGGAAACAAATTAAAAAATTTAAATTTGTTTCCGTTTGTTAATATGGTATGATATAAAATTTTATTTTCTTGTTTTTTTATTATTAACGTTCTGGTTTTAAATTAGATTTCTCTTTTATTCATTTTTTGCTATATATAATTCCTATTAAAGTGATAAAATTAAAAAAATTTCAAGAAATTATATTGTTCTCTTAGTTAAATAAAATCAATAATATATTGTAGTAATTAGTAATATTGTTGCTTTACTCATTAGTTTAATTATTTCTTTGCATTTAAAACACTGATGTCTTTATTATAGCTAATATTAATTTTGCGTACTCATTAATGACAGTACTCATTAACAGTAAATAAAGAAATAAATAATGAAATATAGAAATATAATGAGCAAGGAAAATCAATCACGAATCAAAACGGAAATGGTCACTTAAGATCCTTCCTGTGGCGTGCATCAGTCATTTGCTTTTTTCTCGATTCTCATCTTTATTTTTCCTTCCATATATACATGTGGCTTCTTAAGTTCGTTGAGAAATGAGCACGATATCCTCACTAATTATCCGACCTCCTAGGAGAAACCGGAATCATGGAAGATAGCATCATTGTAAATAAGCGAATCCGTTTTCTGTGACCATTAACTATTAAACAAAATCATAGCAATTTGAAACGGAAGGGTATTTAGCTCTCCATATCCCTCTTTTATCTTTTTTTTATTTTCTTCCTTTTTCCATTTTGCTCTTCTGTTTTTGATTTTCTTTATATAAGTTTTATTCGAATTTCAGTTTGTGCGTTTTTCGCTTTATTCGCGTTATCCCATTTCCAGTTCGTTTTGTTATCTACCAGTTATCGCTTTCTTCTTTGTCGAAACTTGTGGAAAAATTAACAGCACAGCTTACGTTTTATGATTGTCGTAAACGAGGATAATATTCTATTAATGCGGCGGTTTAAATTTATCGTGACGTTAACTGTATTTCCCATTAATGTTAATAATAATAAAAAATTAATATTTGTACTGGATATGAATTTCGCGAATTTATTGGATTATTGCTTTGTTTTTGAGACCATTCTTTTATTGTTTTCATTAAGTTAATTGTTAATTTATTTGTATATCTATACATATTACAACATTTTGATAAAAATGTTTTAAATTTTATTTTTATTTAAAATACAGACGAATTAATTTTGATTTGAAGCAAAATTAAATATATCTATATGTATTGTCTATTCAAGAAAGTTTTTATATAACAGAATTAGAATATTTTGTCCAATTTGCATACTTAATTTTTTATTTTATGTTTTATTTAATTTTTATGTTGCATGTAATTATACATGTAATTATTACATATTTAATAAATATAATTTTATTTCTATTTTAGTATTCCAGTGTAGTTCCATATCAATATCTTTGAAAATTTTAAATTAAAATTTTAGTCATTTATCGCGTAGTTATCATAATTATTAGTAAATTGTATTTTTATAAAGTTGCAAAATACTTCATTTTTTTGTATCTTATAATTGCACAGCAATATACTTCTATGCCAATGCACCTTCTGTAATCAGAGGGGAATAATCTGCCGCGAGATAAAAGCATCATCTGGACATACCATCGAGCATAATTATATCGTAATAACGCGACTATTGCTGTGGCTATACACCTACTATTATCATTTCTGTCGGTTCACTGGTGTGCTCTGTCATGCAAGTAATATTTATTACGCTCGGTATCAAGAAAGGGAGGAAGGAAACAAAACAACGAGGGATAGTGGGATATGGTGAGGGGTAGATTGCGGCACAATTTTGCTGAACATTCCGCGACGGCCACCTTTCTCGGCTACCGACGATATATAACTATATATAACTTCCCGTACCTGAGCAAAAACTAATTACCTTAGTCAGACTCACCCGTTTTCGGTCAGTCGGATATTTTCATATTATAACATCCCTTTATTAAAAATTTATTATTAATCTTACGTCTTATGCAAAACGTGTCTCTTACTTAAGATATTTGTCATTTATCTCCATTAATTAATTTTATTTTCTGCTGTATCATGTTTTTTTGAAGGATACTTCAATGATTATTTCAAGTTACTTTAATTTACATATCATCATTTTAATTATAATCTCTATAATTAGTCTAATCTTTTTTATATAAGTTTTGTATCGCAAAATAATAATGTAAATAATACAAAGTCAAGAAAAATTACATTATAAGAAAATATTGCATTTTACAATTCAACGATATGATGTATATTTTGTAAAAAAAATATATAACACAAAAATATATATTACGCAAGGAAACTTACCTTGATTACTTCTTTTAAAACGAAAGCAATATGTTCCTCTTGTATTCTTTTGTTACTTGCGATTATCCCGCGAACAAGGTCCATGATTGTTCCACCCTCGCAGAGCTATAACATGTTAGTTTATTTTTAATTATATTACATTCGAATTATATTACATTAAAAAAATCTAAATTAGATGAAACGACGTAATCGCAAAATTTTATTTATCGAATTCGAGCTTAAACTCGTCATAAATATTATGAACGATTCAATGCTTATATAATTATTGTTGTATAATAATTCTTAATCTTTTTATGTAATTGTGCAACATAAGATTGATATGCCATTCTAATTGCGGAAGTAATTTATATCAGTGAGTGAGATTAGAATTAAGTTCCATATATACTTGTTCTTCTTCTGCAAGAAAATCTTTGGATAAAATATCTTCGAAAATAGAGTTTACTCTTTATTCTCATTTTTTTTTTGTGAATTATGCTTAAATGTGTATAAAATTTGTATTATGCTAATTTTTGAGTGCTTTAGATACGTTTCATGAAAGTTAATTTGAGCAGAAAAAGATTCTCGTAATCTGTTTCCCTAGAAATTAAGCATTTAGAGAACTTATAATTGAAAAGTATAATAAACTTTGCATATATATGTCTACAATTACATGAAACGTGCGGTAATCATGAGTAAATGTGATCCATTGCTATATACGTATATGTTACCCTGTAGATTATCTCATATGAATCATAATTTGTAACAGAGATTTAACCCTTTTTTTCACATCTTTAATACATATTTGATTTAATCTCACTTCATTTCTCAAATTAAAAATTCATTCTTTTTCTCATACAGAATTTATATATTTATATAAAATTCTCATTAGAGCTCACTTATACTCAATCCTGATTACAGTTTTGTGTTCAGTTTTAAAGTTAATTCGTGAATAACATTTTATTCGTGACAATTTATATGAATGATATTTTATATGAATGACAATGAGAAGAACTTCTTTCTTAGATTTTGCTCGTAGTCGCGAAAGACTTCACCGAAATCTTACGTTCACACCAATAAAACTCGCTCAATATATTGAGCTACTGGCTCAATATGGATAAATCTTTGCTATATTGTCGTTGCGTCTTCCTTTTTTTCTTGAAATTCTCGGTCTTGTTTCTGTTTGAGCCCTCTTAAAGCCGATTGATTTACAAAACTGCTATTCGGTCTGTGTTATACTGATGAGATGCACTACATCTCCTTTCTATATTAGCCTCCGCGACCAGTTGCTCCTTCATTGCTTGTAATCTCCGACAACGAGCAATCAACGAGCTTAACGTAGCAACTAAAGGTGACTCATTACGTTTCTTCGTTGCGGATACTTAGCTCGTCTCCGAGCTTCGCACGCGAGTTCGCTTGCCGAAGTGAATCATGAAATTCAGGCGGATTTCGTCGTTTTCGGCGTATTCACACGTCACTTTTGAATCTGTGCAGAGAGAACGTGGGTGGTCGAAATTAAATGTTCGAAATTATTTGTAAGAAATTTTCGTAGGCAAATAAAGGTATCAAATGTGGATAGATTAAAATAAATGATTAAAACATAAATGATTATAGATTAATCGAGATGTGTCTGTTTAGTAATTTATGAAATTAAGTACTTCCTAAATTTTGGAATATGTTTTTCCGTTCAAATTAATATTTATAGATTTTCATATATTATATTAAACTATTCATAAAACTATTGCAAAAGAAGATGGTGAAGTTGAGTATTATATAACTTTCTTTTTTTTCTCTTTCTCTTTGTCTCTTATCAAATTAAATTTGATCAATAAAGAAATTGAAATGTTAGAGAATATTTTTTTCCATATATACATTTATAATTTTTCTTATTTTTATTATTGAGAATATCATATATTTTCGTGACAATATAATTTCGAAGTTAATATCAAAGAAAGCATGTCTTATTGCCAGTGCTATATCGTGTAAATTTAAAAGTTGATAAAAGTTAATGAAACGACTTTCTTTAAGAAACTTTTTGTGCATCGATGTGTTTCGAACGACAAGGCATGTTCAAAGGATCCCGATTTCTGAGACAACTCAGCGGATTTTTGAGTACATGTATTACGTCAACTCTATCGTCGCTTTATCCGAGATAAGTAATAACGTTTTGGGCACATCGCGGAGGTCCGTCCGTAAATTAGAGCCACGATGTGCCGAGCTTCACCTGTGTACACGAACGAGTTTAATGATTGTTTAATGAGGGCGCATGTGTCATAAATTATCCGTGTATTCGGTCTCAAATGCTTGAAATTGCCTCCGGGTTCTGAGCACGGATATACATGGCAACCCTCGCTTTCTCTCCCTCTCTTTCACTGTCTCTTTCAAACCGCCTTCATCTTTCGTTCTGCATCTCTATATTCCATATCCTTTTTTTTCGTCTCTTTCTCTCGTTAAAAAATTACAACGTTAAAGGAAACATTGCAAGATATTGCACGACATCGATAGGAATTTTGCTGCAATTCTGACCTTCGGTGCAGTAATAAAAGTGATTGTAACTATAATAACATGTCTTGGAACAGATCAATATAAATTTATATAAACGAGCTCCATTCACGATGCTAAATTCTTTTTTATGATATTGTGACTAAAAAATATTCATATTGTAAAATATATTGGACATTAGTATATCAAAATTATCAATTTTTGAGGAAATTAAAGAAATCATAACATCGTTGATTCTATCTTTACCTTTGCGAGAAGATATTTATATTAAATAAATAAAAAAATGAGATAATAATAATAAGTTTTATGAATTATGAAAAATTTTATGAATTATGAAAAAGATCAATTTATTCAAATTGGAATATTATTTTATAACATACAAATTATACTTCCATATGTCCATATTACATATTAACTCTGTAAATTTTTATATTTTTCTTCTATATAATTATTTTTTTATTTTATAATTTAAAGCTTCTTACCTCCATGACAAACCATATTTCGTCGTAATCGGATTTCTTCGGTGATCGTCTGCGATATATTCCATAGAAATCCGGCAGATTTGGATGACCGGCGAAATCACGAAGAATACGATATTCTTCTACAATGAAAGATTGCGTTTCCGACGTGAGCTTTTGAATCTTAATGGCAACTTTTTTATTTCCTAAAAACATAACTGATATGTATTTATTTCTGTACATGATTATTCTTTATAGTGGATAGCAGTTTTCCTACGTGTCTGTATTTATGTTAGGGATGTACTGGTATTCAGCCTTGTCTGACTTTTTTACTATTCGGCCGAATGGCTAGATATCGTTAGTATCCAGTAATAATATATGTATACATGTATATAATGTATGTATATCCGGTTGAAGAGTTTTATATTCACAGTTCGCGTCATACAAAATTCTATTCTTTTCAACTGAACTTCTTATACAGTTTATCTTTTTTCTCTTTTTCTTTGTACATTGGAAAGATAAAGAAAATTATTATTATTATTTTTCTCTTGCTTTCCTTTTTTCCTTTTTGTTTTTAAAAATAGAGTGAAGAAATTGTACCAGATATTTGGAAAATATTCAGTTGTATGTTGGATATTTAGAGTTATATTCTTTTCGGATATTTGGTATCTAGTAATTTTACAATCCGGTACATCTCTAATTTATATTGTGATTTACATTTTTATGATTTTATTTGTATAGACAGAATATATGTTCTATTATTGCGTACCAGCTTGATGATCAATTCCTTCATAAACGTCGCCATAAATGCCAGTACCAATGCGATCCTTTAGTGCATATCTTTTTCCTGGATCTTGAATGCTGTCCAATCGTTTAAGAGTCACAGATCCCATATCCCGGTTCTTACTCCGATTTTCCATTTCCCTCTGCTCATCTTGGACGTTATCGTGCCAATCGTTTTCTCGTTTTCCAAAATCATTCATTTTGCAAATAAACAGCGTCTACCATGAAATATGCCAGAATAGAAACTTCCCCAAACTATTTATATAAATTATTCCAAATATTTAATAATAATTAAAATGTATGCATATGTGAAAAAAGTATTTTGTAAGTGATAATTTTTATGCAATTAGGGATTAATAAATTTGAAATAGTATTACATATGTATAATAACGTTCTAGATTTCTTTGAAATAAAATGTTATTAATTTTATAATTGACATAATTAAATAATTGCAAATTTAATAACTAAATTTTAATTTAGAATAAGCAGTATTATTTAATAAGAATGACAATAGAGCATAATATATTAAAGCTTCGATTACTTTATTAACCAATGTAAATTTTTCATGATGTACAGATTATTTCACACGAATTTCTGTATTATTTTTTTTTTTTTCAGAAAACTGATGCTTGTAGATGTAATATTTGTACCATAGACGTCGATGATAAAGAAATACATCTTCACATCTTTAGAAAAATACATTTTTTTCTTGGATCAAATCGCAGAAGAAAAGATGACTCTCCGTTCTTGGAATATTTTAAGAGACGTCAAGATTGGGTCGAGTGTTTTAGCAGCCCCCCCTTCCTCAGCCTACAAAGGTGAGTGCTAATTATATTCTCTCTCGAGTGCCCCGTGAACGAGTGGTAATCGCTAATTAGTAGCTTGCTTCCTGAAAGCTTCGGCGGGCGTTGCCGGAGAAGAATAGGGCGAAGAAAGGATCGGAAAGGCATCGTTGGCCACGAACCTGACTCGCAACCCTGTCTGTTTATCGATCGTACGTTTTAATCGAATTATACAAAGCTTATTATATGCGCTGAGATTTAATCGAATTTCTTTTACACAAACAAATTAACACGCGTTCGGAATTTTTCTTAAAGTAAAAATTACTTTCTTTAATCCGTAAGACGAGGAATAATTATAAGACATAAGCGTTAAACGCATCATTTTCGTGTCAATAAATATTTTCAATTTTGTTAATAAAATGGAATAAAATATAATATTTTGTAAATATTTTCACAAATATAAGTGACTGTTCTAGAAATAATAAATTAATTCATAAGCTTATCATTTATTGACCAAATATTGATACTAATTGTAAGACTTAAAGGACTATGAAATATTTAGTATGGATATAGCCTACATATTAAAATAGTAAAAATAATGAATAGTCAACTGTAAGTTATTACATCCTGACAATTTATTTTTAGATATTTTTCTCTTAACTTATGCTTTAGCATAATCCATTTATGAGTTACTCCGATTATCTTCATTTCTCTTCTCTTTGTTTTTAGGGCGCAGTTGGTAAGCTTCATGAAAGCGTTGTTTCAAATCGGATTATCATTTAAAATATATAGTTTAAAATACTATCGCATAATAGACGAGTATATTTCTTATTTTTTTCTTAATAATTTAATTTTGTGATATATAATAATATGTTTTATGACATATTTCTATAATAAATTTTATTTTTTGATGATTGTACATCTTCGAAGATGAGATCATTTCAGTTAATTTAATGATATGCTTCGTTAATTATCGCGAATTAAGAGTTACCCCTTCGAGTGCCGGTAAAAAAATTAATCTACCATTTCCTTGACACGTATCCTCGGATCGCCACAAACTCGTATAAATCCCCAGTTATGTACAAGTCGACAAGGAAATCATCGAGTACACAGGACGAGAAAAGAGAGGAGGCACATCGTTAGCCAATTCATTTATTCCCGGTAGATCGGCGCCTGTCCGGCATAATCCATCGATTTGTCGGCACGATGTGTCCCGTGTAATGCTGCTTCTTGTCGCTTGTAATCGAGTCGGAGGAAAGGAGAGCGACTCGAGCGAGAGGACGGCTCGTCACTGACTATATATGATCGGCTGTAAGAAAAGCTATTCGATCCGGAGAAGGTTCACAGTTCCATCCTCCATCTTCTCCTCCTGTTACTCCCGGCGCCCTCCAGGATCTTCCTGTCTCTTTGTCTTTGCACCTTCTCTCTTCGTCCTGGGCTGGTCCTGCGTCGTCTTTCTTTTCGCTTTGCACCGATGCCAGTGCAAGTTTATCGATACGGTGGGGCGCTAAATTATTGATGCCTGACTGCACGTCGCGAGACAACGAAGAAGGAAAGGAGGAGGTGGACGTGAACGGATCCTGTGATTTCAGAAAAAAGTTTTCCGCGTCACTCGGTCCATCACTGGTCTTCCCGCCGCTCCTTCTCGCTGTCTTCGGCTTGTCCTCTTCTGCGTATTAAACAAGCGAGGTAACTCGAGCCTGCGCTCTTTAAAAGGAAGGAAGAACTGCGGGACGACGAAACGCATGTTGTGAGAAAGTTTCACGCGATATGTACGAGGAACCATTGCGAGGTGTGTTAATAGGGATGAATTTACAATCTCTGATCTTTTCTGACTTAGCTCCATTCTGAGAAATTAATGCTTGTTGTCCGTTTTGTTGCTTCATGGAAAACCTATTTGAATAATCGCTACTTCTTGAGAAGAATTATTATTACTATCATTAGATAAATGCTATTCTCGATTTCTTGTAAGTTTCCAGCGTTCACTGTTGCTAAGAAGATATTACCATAGTACTGATTATACTTTTTTTTAAAGATGATGGTAATTGGGTAAGGCCAAACTCAATCCATAGCATTCCAGAAATTGAATTTAATCGCACAACCGTGTTGAGTAATGATTGATTAGTATATCGATATATGTAAGGTAACGGATGTAATGCCGCAAGGCAACCACTGATCTGTTGCAATCTTCATTTGCATTTCCCACGTGATCAACGTGCATACGACGTATGCAACGCATAGAGATCAATAGATTTTCCGATATTCATTTCTACGTTTCTGCGAAATTGTACGTTCGCTTCTCCAAAAAGTACCTGTGGGAAAGTTGATATCTGTTCGGCCTGGAGGACGGTCGCCTGCCACAGCGGAATGTTAGCACCGCGAATCCCTGGGAAGAAACGGCAACGGTAGTAGAGTGGTAGAAGAAAAAAGAGGAGGGAGGGGGACAGGGGACCGAAAAGAGCGTCGTCGGATCCGACCAGACTTGGGACCAGTTGAAAAGGGTTTGGCACTCCTCCCGCTGGTGAATCGCTGACAAGTGGCTCGCTCGCTTCTCTCCCGTGCTCGTGCAAGAACCGCGCACTTACAGACGGCGTAGCAGCATTAATCGTTTATTCCCTTTCCTTTTCTTTTGCGACCAATTATTATCATCACAATTGATATACCTAGAGAGCTTTCGCTTAAGTTTCATAATGGATCCTCAATATGGTAAATCATTGCTCGAGTGACGTAGCAATTCTGCAAAGAATCGCAGTGTGTGAAGTTAACGCGAGTTGTTTCTTTGTTTTATTTTCCAGATCTCCCTTTCTTTATTTTTCAAAAATTCTCCTTTTGTGTAATTTAAATTCTATTTTTCGTTTTCGATATAGGCATTTGTAAAGAAGCAATCACATGATCAAGTATTTTTGCATGTTTGAACTACTCACGGCGTAGAAATGCGGACCGATCTCGAAGACGTCTACGCTTTACGCGGATTTTTCTTGCTTTGCACCTTCTGCCTTTTATAGATCTGCGATCGATGCTTTCGGCAGATAAAGTGTCAACTTGTTCGTATATTCTGAGCTTGAAGTGTTATACCTCTCGCGTTCTTATCTCGAACAATCGTAGCAACGTTATTTCCATCAATGAGCTAATTGATACTGAGAACTTGCTCTCTTTTCTTTGTTGAAGCTCATGTAACATTTAACGTCGGTATTTTTTGGGTTCGTGCGAGCAGGGAGAGGCTCCACCTTGATCTTTCTTTAGTTGCCTCTATTTCATTCTTTTGTTTTAACAATGTCGATATTAGAAATGTTGATACGAAAGACCTACAATTTTTTGCTTCGCTTTGAAACACAACATGAGATATTCTATTGTATAAATATTATAAACGAGAAATAAGTACTTTTATTATTATAAATCTTCTTCTTTTAATACAAGATATTTCAAGTTTATATACATTTGAGATCTAAGATAAACATAGGTCTCCTAAAACTTATATTTCTGAGATACACAACGTTGAAGTTTCACAAAAAAATCACATTTTCTTAAAAATTTCAAGTTATACTTGATATAAATCCATAAAACTTAAATAATCTATCTATATATAGATCGGATATAATCTAAGATATTTATGAAATGTGATTTTTGTGAAACTTATCTTGTATCTCGGAAATTATCGATTTTAGAATTTATACTTGGTTTGGCTTTTGGGTCTTAAATAATCTAAAAAATTGTCTTTTGAAGTTTAGATTAAAAATTCTGTATATCTTATTATATCATTTTTGTAATAAAACATGGCAATCTTGTTTCAATAACATTTTAAAAACATCTATAACTATAGAATGTAAACATTTTGCGAACGATGTTATACTTCTTATTTTAGTCACTATTCAAATACCTTCTTTATACTTACTTATTTTATATTTTAAAAGTTAGAGAACAGAAATTACAACATATATTATTATGTATTGGAATATGTTTAATATATTTACTTGATTTTATATTATAAACAGAGACGATCTTTAAAAAAATCTTAAAAAAATCTATGAATGGATGTATAAGAGAACTGACAAAAAATATATTGCAGATTAAGCTCAAGTTAAATTTTTATTTTTTATTAAGTCTTCGTTAGAGCGATTATTATATATTTTTCTTTCTATTGTTTGAATAGAAAGAATAAACGATTATCTGCACATATTATCCATCTAAGTTTAATCGCAACACATTTGATTATTTGTCAAGTACCGATTACACTCTTTATATGTTATTTTTTGCCGTCACATCCGCCACTTATCGACTTCATTATTTTTTGCGTATGCGCGACTTTTCTCATATCGTATGGCCCTCGCATTCGCGGTAGGCGTGGTCCAGACAAGAGGAGAGTGTGCGAAAATTATACTTACTTACGTAAAGGATGCCGCTCTCTCAAGTCGTTCTGTGCAACGGAATTCACCTCTAATTAAAACGCGTCTAGCAGGTCGTGCAGGCCTCGCGGCATTCACCCTTACAATGCCAGTTGCGACTAAGTACTACGTCGCATTCGTGTAGGGTGACGGTTGCAGTATAGGCGGTATGGCGTGAGGGAGCGAGCGCGATGCTTGGCTTCAGTGATCCAGTAATACCGACTTAATTAACTAACTGTCTATAACTCTAAGTAAGCCTATTAGCTCATTGATTTCACCAGACTGCCGTCCAACCATTTCACCGTTTCATTTTCTTCCTTTAGAAATCCATATTATCTTCCTTTGTCATTATAAGAACCATTTTAAGTCCTATCGAGAGGATTGTCTAGGTTGTATGGAGGATCTTTGATCCTCTCCCCTTTTCTCATCTTCATCTTTCTTTTCAAACTTTTCAAATTGCTTATCCGGATTGAGAGATATTTAATAAGTTTGCTATGTGCTTTTTCAAAAAAAAAAACATTTTCACTTAACTTTCGCAGACATCTTAATCTTTATTCATAGAATACTTTACGTGAGAAGAAATAATTGTTTAATACTATTTGGGTTAATTGTACATTTATCGTCACAATAAATTAGAAAAATAAAATCTATAATCATAATTTTTTTCACTTATTTATAGTACTTAGTAAAAAAATAAAGGAATATTAAATATTATATATTTTGTTATTATACGTATATTATACGCCATATAAAATCTTTTTTTATTATTTCTTATTAAGATCTATAAGAAAGAGAATTCATATTTTTAGATTATTTTCTTATATAATATTAAT
Source organism: Atta cephalotes (assembly GCF_000143395.1). Taxonomy (NCBI): domain Eukaryota; kingdom Metazoa; phylum Arthropoda; class Insecta; order Hymenoptera; family Formicidae; genus Atta; species Atta cephalotes. The sequence continues at coordinate 1,416,998 of NW_012130082.1, forward strand.
GATACAAATGAATCTAAATAATAATTTTGTAAAAACAAATTTAATCACTCTTAACAGAGAAAAACCTAAAATTTTTTATATTTTGACTTTTCGTCGCGCATTAGTTTTAAAATTAACATTAGAAATACGCACGTAGAAGAAATGCGTAATGCGAGTTTGGTAATGAAATAAATGAAAAAAAGAAATAAATAAGAGATAAGAAATTAATAAGAGAAAAATATAAATAAGAGAAGCGATTGCGTCTATGTGTTGTTCTAGTCTTGTTCTTTAGATGTAACTTGGAAAAAGATCTCTTGGGGCGGCGCGCGCGCGATTATCGCGATTTCTTCAAGATCGTCCTGGTTGTTGTCGTCAAAGGGAGCCGCTCATGAGACTATGCAATTAATACGGATACTCTTTGCTTCGCGAATGTTTCCTTGGATTTCGACGTTTTATACGCGAACGTGTATCATTGCCATTTTGCTTACCAGTCATCAACTTATTAGCAGTGTGCTATGCATGGAAGCTTATAAAAAAGTAATTAATCTTCTTTGCTCGTGAGAACAAAAATAACTTGATAATCTCCTGCTGTTTATGATAACCGATATTTGAATGTCAAAGTGATTGCATTAATATGAATATTTGTAACAAATCTCTTTTTTAGTATAGAAGAGAGATAAATTAAATTATATATATATATGATAACGTAAGAAAGAAATTGAGTAATGAAATTAAACAGATAATTGAATATATTATTATAGTAATACGAAATGAAGATGAAGTTATATATATATCGCGGAAATTAATTATTATAGGGATGCATCATGCAGCTATCATCAAGCTTGATTCTAATGAGCAATTTCTGTGGGCGATCACATATGAGTTACACGAATCATGGAGTATTATCTACCGCTTCGCTCACTTTTCATCATCTCATACAAAATTAATATAATTTTTTATGTCTTGAACTATTTATACACATTTTTCATATTTCTTTCAGTTTGAATCTTTTATATTGATTTTATATCTTTTTTGTCTCCGCATTTTTTCCACGTGACTCTATCGATTGTTACAAAACACCAAATATATAAAAAACCATTTATGATAAAATTATCGTTTCACGATATCATTTACATTCCTTATTATTAATGTTTTGTAAAAAAGAAATAACATATGTACGATGTCAAAATGTTGCGAAATTAAATGATCAGAAATTTTATTTAATTAGAATATGATTGGCAATTATAAATATTATATTTTCTGTAGGTACAAGAAAAAAATTATATATTAAATATATTATTAAGTTAAATTATTAATTTTTAAAAGTTATTGACATAATCAGATATATGAAATATGAACATTATAAAGGTAGCTGTTTGAATATTTTTTCATTAATATAATTTTATCGATAGTCAATATCTACAAAATAGTATTTTTAATGTATTTTGACACTCCTTTGTTTTTTGTCACTTATTTAATAGCATGTCTTTATCTGATACTTAAATCTGCAATTAGATGACGTGCAGTAATATTGATGGTAGTAATAGTACAAGTATGTTGTCAGACAGAAGTATATAATTAGGAATGATGTGGTAAGACAATTAGCCTTGATTGTTAACTCCGCAGTTTAGATTAAATACGTTTTTTTCTGTCTAAAAATAGGATTGGCATAGATCTTTCTGAGATTCTGATGCGTATTTATTTATAACAGTCTTTAATAAGAAAAGAATATTGCGAATATTTCAATGACTCAAATGATTCAATCACTAAAGACATTTCTAAGAAATAAAAATATTATTTGGACTATAATGGCTATAATAATTTGATAAGACATAATAAGGATATGATAGAAGATATTATTTGAAGGAACTCTCTTTATTGTACGCGTATTATTAAATTGTGTACAATTGTGTCCGCCAGGACACGCCTTTCGTCTAATAATACTGTGCTGGAGGTTTTACAGTTCACGTAAAAGTTATAAAATTAAATATTAAATAAAGCATCGTTATAAATAAATTATGAGTTTACTTAACCTATGGATCATTTTATATTACTCATGCCATTACGGAATAGTTTGCGCAAGATCTGTCCTAATTCGATTGGACTTCTACAATTGATTCACGTTTCTCCACTACTCAATCCAATCATTTTGCAAATGATTGGTAAGTCGAAGTATAATTTCCGTAATCGACGTTTAGTAAAGTACGATTTATGTCAGTCAATTTTGTGTGATTTTCCATCACATCAAGACTCATTTACGAAATTCGAGATTGGACTCTTTAATAATAATATACAAATTTGCATCAAAACTTTACTTTCTCACTGAGAAATAAGAATTAAGACAATTTCTCGAAACGCAATCAATGCGCGCTACTCTATCATAGAGATTGCATGATTTTGAAAGAGCACGAATACGTGTCGATGAGTAAAAAATTGTGTTAGTTAATTGTACAATTATCATAATTATAATCATATTTAAAGATGATCTTCGTGGAAAGGGATTTAATTTTATTAACAAATATTATCTTTCTACTACGTTCGCACAGTTTCGAAATTAGTAGATAAATCTATTCCAATATCATGATAGTTCGAGAGAAGTGCCTGATAATTCTGGTTCCAAGAAGAATCATATTATTGATTCTACTTATGCGTCCCTTGATTGATTCTTGCGAATGAATAAGCTCGTCACATCTTCGGCGAATCTTCGGAGTTAATTTCTTCTTTCATTGAATCGACGATGTAGTCTCGTCAGCGAAGGAAGAAAAAACATTCGTGTCAATTTCCATCAGTCTTAAACCTTCCGTCTTTTGTTTTTCGTTTTCTTATGCCATCTTATTTGCAAACCGTAATCCACTCTTCCACTGTGCAATTCTGACATTGTACAAAGCAGCACCAGTGAAATTTGCATCTGCATCGCTCCGTTCGTCGTTGTCGTACCACATTGTAGCCTCTACCGCAACATAGATCAGAGCATCCATCTCCGCCGGTGCTGGTCTTGTTACATCTGCGACCAGCAGTGCCAGGAATGTCGAGCGTTAGATCCTGCTCGCAGAAGTTCGGTGATCTCTGGTAGTAGTAGAGCTGATTGGGGAGATCCCGAAGTTTCCTCTTGCGGCCGCCCCCGCGACGTTTCTTCTGTTTCTGTTTTTGCCTCCGTCGTGATCCTCGAATCTTGTTTGACGGTATCACATTGCCCAGATTGCTCTGCGTTACCAATACAGCGTTTCTGAAACGATTCTTCAGGACTTTGCCGACTACTCGGAATTCCGGAACGATTTTCCAGCAAGTTTTCAGTTCACATGACCCGGACATGCCGTGGCACTTGCAGCGTATCTGCATGTTGTTTGCTAATGCCTGCAATTGTGTTAAATTGTGAATAATTAGTCATTACATAAAATAAGATCAGAATTAAAAATTTGATAATTAGTAGTTATTTATTTCTTATCTCCAATGTGAATAAAGAGCATTAATTACATAGGATGTTAATTATGTAAAATACTTTCATATAGAATTTATATATGAAAAATCTATATATGAAAAAATGTGAATTAGTAAAAAAATTTGAATTACTAAAAAATTTTTTATTAATTCATTTTTTCAAAAAAGATCATTTATTATACATTTATCATTATTAGATTTAGACAAAAATAATTATTTTAATATCTCATTTTATTGTCTCATATATTTCCAATGGACTTTTCTAAAAATTTCTGTATTTTCTATCTCAATCACTTATTATTAAAAAATTCTACATCTTTGTTGCATAAAATCCAAATCAATTTCAAATTAGTTTAAGAATCTATGAAAAAAAACCGCGGCCAATCACACTAAACTTGGAGAACATTTTGTATATTGACTGTTCTGAATGATGAATCTGCGCTAAAAAGTTGCTTTCACGTCGGTTGACTTTGTACAAAACGGTCAATCGACTTTTTCATTTGCGTCTGACACGGTCGGGATCTCTTTTTCGTGCAGGGCCTTCGATACAGCGGGCAAAGCAGGCGGAATCGAATCCTTCTCTCAAATTGCGATATCCGCGATGCCGTTGTTGTGACGTTGGCTGAAAAACGCCGGTTCTAACACGCTGTACAAACAGATACGAGTCGTTCGGATGTGTGGGGTGTGCAGAGTGGTCAAGAGGGTAAGAGAGGAGGAGAGGGAAGAGAGGAGGGCCCAGTTTCTTTTAAACAAAGAGGTGTCGCGTACAAAACAGTTAATGAGTCTACGGCTGGGTGGTCCAGCCTGAGGCTTCGTCTTAATAACGTCGAGGCGAGAGAGCGAGCGTGGAGAGGTCCATGAAGGAGGGAAGAGTCAGTCTTTCTCTCTTCCTTTTCCTCTTTCTTTCTTTTTCTCTCTCTTTCAGTTTGCTTCTCTTCGTTCTTCTTTCTTTCTGGCTCCTTTTTCTTTCTTTTATCGCAATGATGGGAGAGAAGGAAGGAGACCGTACATCGCTAAAAAGTAAAAGCCGGAGGAAAGACAGAACAATGAAGAAAGGACGAAGAGAAGCGAATCGCGCGCAAGATAATTTGAAGCTCTCTCACGGACCTACGCATGACGGCGTGCGCGCTACATTATTCGCGAACGGACGCGGCACGCGATTGCGAATTCGCTTCCTCTCAGGATTCCCCGCCGACCATTTAACGGTACATTTCTTGCGCGCGCCTGCTTTAAGATGGCGCATCATTTATCGTGGGATATCATGTGTATATACGAAGACTGTTATAAAAAGATGATAATCTCGTTGTAATAACTTATGTTAAAATGTAGCTCAGCTTTCTCCGTCAATATGATCATTCAATGTTTACAAGCATGTAGCTTATCTACAAAACGAGTAATATACTAGACAGAATATCGCTGAAAACAATTTTATGAGAGCGAAAGACATGAATAGAAAGTTAAACCAAGAGAGAAACTGAATAGTTATAATTAACAATATTTTATTTAATAATTAACAATATTTTTTAATTACGTAATCTGAATAATAGAAGATGCATATAACTTAAAGACTATATAAGAAAACATTAATTTATTACATAATATTCTTCAAATCTCAAAATATATATTTTTAGTTGTATTTTTTTCTCTAATACATTTTAACACGTTGCAATCGAAATGTAAGATTAAAAAAATTTACATTTAGATTAATAATCTTATATTAAGATTATTAAAAGAAAATACGAGACATGACATACTTCTTTTTTTTTCAAGTTTGTCATTAATGTAAATATGCTCATATCCGAAGTATAGCGATGTCGAAATTGGAAAAAGTAATGCTTACCAAACGACCAGCTTGATTATTGTGTAGATTCACAGTAGACTGTATGTCGCCGGCTTTCTCCCGCGTGTCTAGGAACTGCCTCGAGAATTCCATGCCGTATTCGAGGTTGTGAGAGCAACCACCCCACTTAAATGTGATGTCTCTGGTAGTCGTCGGCGGATTATCCATATAGTGCAAAGGATCGCAGCTGCAAGAAAGCAGGCGGCCCATACTGCAGGCACGAGCCACATTATGAGCCACACCAGCTGCCGAAATCGCGTAGGCGAATGCCGTCTCTCTATAGCCTGTAACAGAATGTGATCGATAATTAACCACTATATTTTGTTCCATTCTTCTTTTGCTAAAACTGTCAAAAAATAAATCATCCCTTCCATGATTTATCTTTTAAATTAATGTATGAGGTATCGCATTTTTTCATATTAGTTCTTTACATCTTTTGGTACATTTCCTAAACAAAAATTTCGAGGTTTAAATAGTTTTTTCATTAAACGATTGCAGATTTAGGAATGTCTTATTATTAAATTTTAGAATCGCAAATGGGTAATAGGTCGATTTAATTTATCATGTTATGTTGATCTTTTGATGTAATAGAACCAATGCTGTAATATAATATAATAAAATTGGGATCATTAGGTATTCGTAAATAATTGTTCAAGATAAGATGCATTGAAGTATCGGGGAGACACTCGTATCTCAGTTGTCTCCGTTAGCAAATTGCTGATCGTCGTCAATGACACCGTCGAACACGACATGGATAATATACGCAAGGCTGCGATATCGTTCTCTCTCCTCTTGTGGATAAAGGCAGAGATCATGAAACAGCGGGACACCGGGGAAGCCGAGCTTCCGTAGAAGGAACTTCGGTAGCGAGTTCGGGACAGAACGAAACGATGGGCCGACAGACAGACAGCCATCAGGCGCAGTTCAGAGGTAGATTATTCAGCCGTCCGTCAAAACAAAGTGCGGCCATCAGCAGCGGCGGCCGGCGGGCATCCACTGTCCGCATGTATAAACGATCTCGCGACGGGGTGCCTGAGGGGGGGCAATGCGATGCCAAACTCCGTCCTCGCGAGAAGTCTGTGAACAAATCGCGATTTCTCGCCTGATTCTACGCGGAAATTGTAAACTGCCGCGAGATACCGTCTAACTTTAGCAACAACAACATAATAGCTTGAAGATAAGCACTGACTTTTTTAACTTTTATTGTTTGGTTAGAATTTTCAATACTTGACACATATTTTTTTTCATTGCAATGTATATTTTTAGTTTTATCACTTTTGGATCTTTTAATTAAATATTTTAAAATATTTTATAAATGGATGTAAATTTATATTCTTGGAGTATTTGAAGGGGACGAAGACATGAACGAATATAAAATGGAAGTTAGTATTTCGAAAAAAGAGTTAGTTATTGGTTCACTGTAATAAGTAATGCGATGTCGGATGTGGTTTTTCTGTGAGCTCTCTTCAAGGTCTCCCAGAATCTCTGAGACATCTTTCAGACTCGATTGACAGACGGCCATTCGCGAAACTGCTTTGGTGGCTGCTCAACTTACAAACGATACGACGCACTACTATCTTTGAATTACAAGAATACAGGATAGAATATTTTTTTTCTCATGATTACATTATTTTTTTTCATCGCATTGATATATTCGGAACTTATTTGGACAATTTTAAAATATTCATATTAATATTAAAAGTTATAAAAGAAGTTAGAAATTAATATTAGAAATTAATATTAAAGAACTAAAAATTTAAAGACATTTAATTTTTATCAGCATTTTTATATTTTAATTCGCGAATGGATAAATAATTGTAGAAATTAAGTGAAAGAAGGTATATAAAACATTTATAAAGAAATTACATGAAATATTCATTCTAATTGTGTAAACTTTGAATGCATAATAGAATATCATATAATAGAAGTTAAAGCATTTAGTATTTACTAAACTAATAAAATTCTAGTTCTCTCTATTAAAATTCTTCTCTAGAGTTAAACTCTAGTTCTTTTTTTGGTTCCTATTATATTGAGATACGATATAAGCTACGAATATGAATGATAATGAAAGATTTCTTTAGTCATTGTCAACTGTTTCTAGATTATTCGACGAAATGAATCCAATTGGATCGTTACTCAATGTAGGCAATCAGACAGCTGGCAGTCGATTACGTCGTTCTTCGTCAGCAATGTTAAAAAGACTTCTTCGTGAAATCCGAAGATCGTCTAAACGACCGACTAAAGCATTTCTTCGAGATTCCCCAGACTGATAGGAATGTCGGGGTTGAGAACCAGGGTGGATCTACTAGTTTTCGACGGATACCATCGAACTCGATATTGTGGCTTGATGCCCAGAATGCTAGTTTTGGTGCCGAGAATAGCACGTCTCTCAATGGAATGAGATGGAATGAGGGAGGGCCTTTTATGTGGTTTTACAGTAGAAGAGGTGGTTCGAAGCTTCTGCTATATACGGGTATTGGCAGCAACTGTTTTATAATGCAGATAGCTACCGTGCCGCGAGATCGTTGTTTCTCGACAGTGAGAGGGACGGAGGGAGCGTGTAATAAATCCTCCGCGGGTAGTTGTACGTCTCTCCTCTTACCGGACAGTGGAGAACCCAAAGTGGAAGATAGGGAAGAATCCCGAGGAACGCGATTTCTGCTCCCTTCGTTTCTCGTCGCAGCAGTCTTGGTGCAGCGACGTAGTGACGAATGGTACACAGGCCTTGCGCTACTTCCACGTGTCAGATCCAAATCGTTATTTAGATAACTCAATAGATAGTGTTCGAGGGAGGTCTTGCGAAGACATGCGTATCTTTTGAATGCAATTAATCCGAAGACAGAGATATCAAATAAATTCTACAGATATCAAGTTTGTTCATTTATTTTTTCTTTTAGCTTTTCGTCGTATCTTTTCTATTTTTTAACTATTATCAATATAATACCATCTAGATGTTCTAAAGATAAGTGAAGTACTTACAATATATTTTAGAATTACTTATATAAAATATTGAAAGAAGATTATTTTAAGCTTGTTAGTTATTGCTGTATTTTACGCTTGATAAAATATATAGAGAAGTTAAATAATTGAAGGCTGCTGTTCTTTTATTACTGTTGTTTATCCTATTCGTTAATATTTCATCGTGATAAGTCAAAAAAAAATTTTTATATTTTTGTGATATTGCCGCACGATTATTAATTATTACAAACTATATCGTTGTTATGTAAATAATATTAGTTGAATTGCTATTTACATATTTAGATGACTTAGGTCCAGTTGCATCAACGTTACTTTAATTTTAAGCGAGGCTTAAATTAACTCTCTTTGTTTCTGTCTCTTTTCGGTTTTAAAACGAGATAGAAAAAGTTTTAAATCTCGGTTAAAGTCAAAGTAAGATTGGTGCAACCGGGCCTTAATAAACAATACGCTAGATAGATAATTATATTGTAATAGATATTGTAATATAAGAATGTTAGTATCCTTTGTGCTTTTAAAGTATGAATAAATCCAAATGTAAGAGTTGTTTATTTAATTAATGACATTATTTTCTTTGATTCAAGAGAAGAGTACTATTTATCTATTACTTCTATGGATTACTTGATGGCTCTTTAATTAATACAGAAAAAGGAAAATTGATTAGTTAACTTATGGGTAATGTCTGATCTTTGATTTAATAACTTATTTATTTACGAGCTCAATTTATGGAATCTCTCGACGTTAGAATTCAAAAAGAGTGACCTGAGTTGTGATCTTAAAAATAGAAAAAAGAATCTTCACTTTGATGTTTCCATATTTATATCTATAAATCCAGTTTTCGTGAAGCATCGTGTCAGTATGGGGAACGCGACAGCCGGTCCGATCTTCTTGTGTGGGCCCTACGCTGCGGAGCGGTCGAAGATCGGTTCCGTGTACTTTTCATAATACATTAAGTCGTTTTGCTGAAGTCCGACGAAATCGTGACGATAGGCGAGAGAAGCTAGGATCGGAGAGGGGGGGGGGGCAGGGTAAGAGCAACGAGAGGGCAAGAGAACCGTGTCCGAGTGACTTGAGCTATGAACAGCTCTTCTCGAGACCCGAGGCCCAAATTTGACACGGTGGATTTCTCAAACGATCGCAGACCATCTCTCCACCTGGCCACCGATATCTTAAAAAGGGACAGTGGTTGTTAGTCGCGCTTGCTGAGGTATAAGTTTCTCGGAAGCTATTGCCCTCTGACTCGAAAACCAAAATCTAATAATGGTCGATCGGTTGTTGCCAATGTTACGGATAATCAGCGAATCGCAAATCTTTTACACTTTGGTGGCGACGAATACGAGGAAGTTTTTGTGCGTGAACATTCGCGAGTGATGCAGCTTTGTACAATGAAGAACATTGTGTCTTTTATGTAAAGATCAAATGTTTAATTAGTAACTTTATCTAACATAATTTACTTGTTTTAACTTTCCATTTTTTAAACATTTTATGTTTAACAAACCAAAGAGAATTAACATAATGGAACTAAGATGGTTTACCTATTTCGCGATACGCAAGAAAAAGGATTGTACTTGTAAAAGAGTAAGCTTCGTCTTGTTAGAATTCTATGATCGGTCGGACGGGCAGCTTTACATAACTCTCGAAAAAGTCGTGGAATCGACACCTTCTCCTGTCTCGCGAACAAGAAAAGGCGTACCGATCCATGGAAGCAGATAACGAGGGGCCGGTTGGGAGAAACGGGCCCCCGGGTCTGCGGACGCGCTTAAGTTTTCAGGTCAGGTGCGCCCGATGTCGCGCTCTCGCGCATTCGTCCGACACGATATATGTTTCCTCTTGCGGCGCACGTACACGCCACGACGAATTTATATGTCACACCGGAATAGGCCGTGGGGGCAGGGTCTTCTTATGGAATTGGGACAGGTTTTCGGGGTCTGCCGCGGGTAGGTTACATCGTGCGCTTTGATTTAAGGAAACGCGTCGTCTCGCCTCGCATCACCTACACCGTCCCGTCAACGACGTCGTAAAAGATTCCACTTTGTACCCTTCAAGGAACTTGTACGCGATAATTATATACGATGAAAAATCGCCTAGAATTTTTGTAGATTTGTCAAATACCATCATGGAATTTTTCGATTGTAATATTTAATTATCTAACGTGTTCTGTGCAATTTGTACACAGAAAAAAGGAGTCTGGTAATAACTATCAAATAATTTCAATTAAATGTTCCATTAATAAAATAAAAAATAATTTTATTTATCTAAATATTTAATAAATGTTATTAAATACAATAATATAACTAATCGTTAATTTGATAATAATTACTAAATATGTAGAAAAGTAAAGTTATTTTTGGTTATATTAACCGAACTTGATTAAAATTATTTCATTCAACATTTGATAGCTATTAACAGATTCTTCTTTTATATTGTATGTCTCGAATATACGCGTGTAAAGTTTTTATTTTTCATAGCTATATTATGTTACTAGATGATCACCATATATATATTTTATATTTTAAAAATAACAAAATATTTTATTATAACAAGTGTAATCGATATTTTTTTGTAATAATTTCTTTATAGGCAAAACGAATTTACATTTGTTCTGTATTATTTATTATGAATAGATTAATTTCGTTTATAGTATTCTTCTAAAAATTACTTAGAATATTTATCTTTGAAATTATACTATTTTAGGGAAACTAATGTTCGCATTATAAAAATTTTTGATTGCATATTATTTTTTATAATTCTAGTAGTTTATTTTAGTTTCTTAACGGAATCTTATATTTCGTTTATTTGTATTTATAGTGCGAACCGAGACAAATTTAATGATCCAGGAAACATTAATACGCCATTAGTGAGAAGGTAGATTATTAATCACGAGTTCAGATCTGATCAGATAATTTCGCTCGTTAAATATTCTTAGTGGAGCGTCGAATGACTTGACATTCAGTGCGATTGACTCGCGGATCTGAGTTTTAATCTCATACATGATTTTTCGCGTTTAAAGAGCCAAAAATGGCTTCATCTAGTGATTATTAAGAGAAGTCACCAGCGCCGTAAAGTCAACTAGGGAATAATATGAATACGAAAAGTATTAATAATTAAATGATGAATAAATTGGGCAAGTAGAAATCGGCGCTATAAGTGTGCTTAAGTAACTAAAATTGTTCAATAATATATTTTAGCAATTTCAACAAATCAATAACGTTATTAATTTGAAATATATTATTGGATTATATAATTTTAGTTACTTAAGCGCACCACTTACACAGCGCCGATTTCTAATTGTCCAATTTACTCATTTAATTATTATTATTATAAGGAATCTTACTTTTGTAATTATATACGAAAAGTATTCTTAGTATATACCTCGTTTAAGAAGGACACTGCTCTGTTGAGTTCTGCTGCTAGGTGTGAGTGACGAACAGTTCCACCTGTGCCACATGAACTGATTTTGACATTCGGATATGGCAATTTGTAGCCCTTTGATCGCGGCTACGGTGACATCGGGATTTCTATGGCAAAGCTCGCGTTGATCCTTCGTCAGTCCTGGAATGCCGTTACAAACGACAGCGCTGCCACTCACCCAATCATCCACTGAGTTGCTCATTAGACAAGATGCGCTGAAAAAGATAGCAAAGTGATAATTGGCGCGTGAATAATCGTTGATTTCTTCGATTACAGTTATCATTAAAGTACTAGACTATAATAATTAAATATGCAAAATTAGACAACTTTTTTTTTTAATCAAGATTAGATGAGCTGAAAAATATAATATGACAAAATAAACACATCTTCTTCTACTTTTACGATTAATACAGAAATAGTACAATGTGCAATTCGATAATATGGCTATGTTATTTTAAAGTTATCTATTTGAAAAATAAAATTAATATCATATTACGTGCATTCAATTTTAATCACAAGTTCTGAATGGCGAGGCTATGTAATTTTTCATCATCATTAAGATATTATCATTTTGTTTTATTTTTGAAACGTCGTTCTTTCGATGATTAAATGGAAGTGCAAATATATATAAAAACGCAATTAACATCTTCGCGTCTTTCCTGGAAAATTTTGCAGAAGAAACTTGTATGTTATAAATTATGTCATATATTTGATTTGTCATAGATTTTTGCGAAATTTTAATAATTCTTTAATTATGTTAAAATATATACATATGCAAAAAAAGATATCTTTGTAGAAACTAACAGAGAATGAAAGTGTGTGATGAGCTACAAGTATTTCCCGCCAAGTTATAACTCGCATTATAGTCTTACTCTTTTCATTGTAGTTACTTCTCTTTTCAGTTGCGAACGTACATATTAGTTTAGCGTATGTCGAGTGTAATTAGTGACGATGTGCGGAAGCAGGGAAGCAGCCGGTCAAGCTCGCCACCTGGTTAAACTCGCGAAACTGATTATCGTTGAGTTCTTCACTGATAACGGTGTGTAAGCAATTACACTATGGATAATCATCGGTATTGAGATACTAGAAAACATCGATGTTTTATGATGAGCATGAATAGAGAGAATACTCTACTTAGACTCTTTTCTTAAATGAACTCGGTTTAATCCTTTTGATTACTTATAAAATTTTATTTCTACTTGTAACGAATTTTAAAAAATAACAATATTATTTTCTAAAATTTTTATTTTCATTCAATATCTTACACTATAAAAACAAAAATAAAATGTTAATTTTAACTTAAAGACATATTACGTCCATTATATATAGTGGACTTAACTCAAAAATGTTGATTTTAACATTTTTTTTGCATGTTTCAAAAAATTTATCATACGTATATTTAAGTTTAAAATTAAAATTAACATTTTATTTTTGCAGTGTATTTGTATTAATGATACAATGGATAGATTTCAGCAAATCTATTTAATTAGCGATTAAATGGACAGTACCGATGTTTGTTTTTAAACAGCAATTTCTAAATTTCACACTTGGAATGTTAATGGAAATGCTTGTGCGGAGGTACTGAATATCGAGAGTTGGTCCAGCTTGCATCTTCGAATCTGTAAGGTGCAGCACTAATCGCGGCAGTCTGGAGCAGGTTTTACGGTCGCGCGCGGGTACTTTCGCGCACGCGTGCACCACACGCGAGCGTCCGTTTTCCTTCAATTTTACGAGGCCGAGGTCAAGAGGTGCAAACGTTTTTAAAGAGTCGATAAAACTGTTTCTATCTTGCCGTCTGTTTCTGCCATCGCGCTCCTCGAAGAAGAGATGGCAGAAGGAAAGGCCCATACGTTCGACCCTCCTTCCCATCCCCCGTTCGGTCGCGATAACGGCATCCATCTCTTGGAAGAGAAGCTCTTAAAACGCTATCTTAAGCGACGGCTGCTGCCTAATGGCCGCGTATTACGGCGTACCGGGTGTTAATTAATTTTGAGGTGAAAAAAAGAAACAGCAGAAGCGAGCGTGCGTGTTCTATACACGGTCTGGGTCGCGTGTATTCGAGAGCGTGCGTTGGTTCATCGAGAGAGAGAAAGGAGGGTTGTTCTTTCGCTTTATTTCATCGTTATAAGATCAGAATCTTCGTTTCCTGTTACCGCGTGCTTTACCAAAAAAATACACCGTTAGAATTTTTACTATAGCATTTTTTATTGTCTGCCGAACATATTTACAGTTAGTAAATAATAAGCCATAAACCGAACTCTTTTATCGAATTCTGCCGGATTAATCTACCGCTCTCTCGGGCGCTGCCCTTTCTTTGTGTGTGAATTGCTTTTGATCCTTTACAATTTTTAAATTTTATTATATTTTAAATATATTTTAAAGTTTTCGATAAATTATTTTTTAAATAAAAAGAATTATGAAGAATATTTTAAGTATTTTAGAAATATCAAAACGCAAAAATTATTATAAAATTATTTTATTTTTTACAGCAATTTCTTTATAGCAATCTGTTCTCAGAAGTATAAACAGAAAAAATTAAATGGCAAATTTAGAATTCTCTCGTAAAACATACAATTAGAATAACTAAATAATTATCCACGCAGAATAGTTTAAAAATTAACATAAATTGTTAAAACATGAATATATGATCAAAGTTCTCCTTCGATTATTGGAAGATTGGCCAGCAGCGCGAAAAAATCGCCTTCCTCACGATCATTAATCTGCTCGTAGCATTTCGAAATAGTTTATTTTTTCCTTAGAGGGGTCCTCGGTGGAGTCGTAGGGTTCTACAGGATGTCATGGGCGGGTGCAAGGCTCTTCGTGGGTCGTTTGGTTATCTGCGGGTACAAATTAGTGGACGAGCTTCTTCTAAAGTAAAAGCTGTGTATAGCACCCGCGTGAACGAAGAAAGAGGAGCAAGACGAAGAAGTCGGCGACAGCGAATTCAAGGAGGATAGAGGAAGGAGAGGACACGGGGAGAATGGGCATTAATAAGAAGAAAAAGTAAAAAGGTCCTGATGCGATACTTCGTAGTGTGGGAAAGAACGATGTAGAAGGGGGAGAGGGGTTTTAGGGTCGCGGAGGTTATTGAGAGCTCCCATTACCGGTACACCGTTGCACCGCTGCTATCTTTCGCGCTATTGATGATCTACCGAAAGCAGATTAATGATCTTAACTCTCCCAACAAATTACGGAAGACACCGCGTACCTGCAGAGGAAGTTGGATTGTATCAAGAGATTCCTTTCGCTACCTCTCGTCTCGGCTTCCCCGCTCGTGCATGCGTCTCACTTCGCGAATAAGAAACGAGCCGGATACGTAAGATAATTATTTTACTGAACCTTTTAAAGCAATCGTTTTGTTGAAACCGCAAATTTTTGTTTATTAATCAGTATGATTATTATCAAATTTATATTACTACGCAGATTATGAATACTCGGTAAATTTTTAATCTATCGAGAACAATTTTTTAAAAAATGAATGATGAAAAATGAATGATTTGTTATATATGAAGTTTTTTACAAGAATTTCTTTTTATTACGTTTATAGGTATAAAATAAATTTTAAATAATATTTTTCAAACCCCAATAAAACTACCATAAAATTATATTGCAATTAAAAGGATAAAGACACTTAGAAAGATGATTTTTTAATATAAAATTATAAATCATAATCGTAAAGAATTAAGATATAACTAATCTAATATGTACTAATGTTTATTTATGCACACAGCACGTTGTGTATTGTTAATTCTTATGGACTAAATATGCGATTATTTCGTCACAGTACCGATTAAAGAATGAGACGTTAAATAAATTAGAGATCATTTATGAAATATCAAGCTTTCAATTAAAAGTTGCGTGTGTTTAAAATTGCATTTAAAGGCTGAAGTAATAATTAAAACGCAATAAGATCGATTTATTGCACAAACAATCAGCAATGCGCTTTTACCAGCAACCGTTATAGTTTCACTTCGTGCTCGATCTCGAGTGCTCTGAGAATCCACTGGGCAAATCGCAGACGAGATACGTGAGCGCGTGTCCCGCATTTTTGCAATAATCTAAGGGGTCGCAGAAGAATCCAAGATGGCGACATGCACGTGTTTTATTTAATCCCTCCTTCCCTTTTCGTTCTGCTCGTGGAGATGAGAGAGGAACACGGCACGGAATTTCGCGTCTAATGGGATATACTCAGTGGAAAGAGAGAACTCGCCTTTTTTCATGATCCCGCGAGAATACCTGCGGTAGATATCGTGGTGCCTCGCTCTTCTCTCGATCTTATGAGAGTAAATCGATTTCACGGCGAGTACATTGTCGGGAATGCGATAGGCTGCGAATTACGTTCTGCAGATGGTATCTAGCGGCGTAAGTTATGGCGACCTGTAACTTAGCGATAAAACTGGATTCTCATCTAGTTCGTCAATTACTAGCGATCTCATAGAGCACTCGTGTTAAATCTCCATTTGTTAATAAACATTCAGGATTCCGCTATTTTCTCTTCGATATAATATGAATTCCTTGAAAATGATATCATTTGAAGTCGCGAGTGTTTAACCGCGATTTAACCGCGAATTATAATTTAAGTTATCATATCTGCATATCTAGATTTTCTTAGAATGATTTCTTAATTTTTAATTGTATACTTCACTAAAAACTAATATTTAGTCATAATAGATTTTTATAAGTTGATTATATTTAGTTTATATTAAGTTGACTATATTATTAAAATCAATGTGAAATTTAAATTTTGAAGTTATATATATTAATACACTAATATATTCACATATTATTTTATAAAAATATTCTAACTTCATAATGATAAAATAGAAGAAAATAGGCTACGAGTCAATTTTCTTAAAAACATTTAATATGTGAAAACAAAACGAATGTTTCGACATCGATCGGGTTATTATCAATGTTCGCGAATAGATATTATATATTAATAATAAAAGATGTTAAATTAATAATCCGGTCAAACGCATAAAATATAAAATCATAAAAATGTATTCAGTCAATATATAATTCAGTCAATTCTAAAATTAACAGTGTAAAAATTACTGTTGTGTAAAAAAGTATTACATCATTGTTTTGTCGATATATTAGAAAGAAGTGTGTATACCTATGATAAAAATTGAAATGTGATGCAATAGAAGGAGACTTTTAGCAGTATCGCGATAGAAGTCAGAGAATTTTTTCTAATGTTACAATGAAGTCAGAGAATTTTTTCTGACATGTAATTGTATTTAACTAGACAAAATTCTCTGACTCTATCGTAACATTAGAAAAGATTCTCTAATTTTTATCGCAATACTGCTAAAACTCTTTTGACTTCTATCGCATCACATTTAATTAATTTTTATCGTCGATATACATTTCTAGAATATCGACAAAACAATGATATATGACGTAATACACTTTACATAACAGTAAATAATTTTTACACTGTTAATTTTAGAATTGACTGAATTATGTATTTTTATGATTTTATATTTATTGCTTTTGATCGGATTATTAATTTATATAATATATTTATATAATATATATTTATATCTATTCGCGAATCATTGATAATGATTCGATCAAAATGTTCGTTTTGTTTTCACATTCAAATATTAAAAGTTTTTAACAAAATTGGCTCGTAGCCCTTCTATTTATCATATCTTTTTATCATTGTGATTTTATTTTTATAAAGTCATATTATAATTAATTTATAATAAAGTATTACTTTATACTAATTTTTACTTTATACTAATTGTCTAATTAACTAGTTAATTAATGAATGATTTGTGTTCATTAATATCTGCCATGAAAAATCTAATATAGAGATTGTCATACTATATTTTTATCTGAATAAAACTGGAAAATATTTTGAAGTTTGCTGGATTTTTAATGTATACATATACATAATAAATTTTATTAGTAAGATTTGAAATAGGTTTAGCATATTAAATTCTTTCATTATACATTTTCTTGTTATTTTTGTTTGTGATATAAAATTCACATTGTACAAAAATATATGCATTGCGACGTAATCAGAGAAAGCCGCGTACACGCGTGTTAAAACGTTAATGACGCGAACCAGTTTATTGACTATTATATCATCAGAACCGTAATTCAATGCCGTCCTGTAAGTCCGGCTCGCATAAATGCGCATATGTGAACATATATATATACGTGGATCTACTCACACACGTGAATGCACGTTCTGTTCCCGGATGCTAGGCATAATTATTTACAAGAAGCTGCATGGGTCTCAGAGAAGAGGCTATTGAAGCCATCACCATTGACGAAGAATCGTTCGTGTGTATATATTTTGAGAACCTGCAGGGAATCATTGGCGATTATCTAGTATGATATCACATTCTGAACATTAACAAACGAGGAATGTATCACGAAACTCCACGATTATGAAATTAATTACTTGACACGATTATACGCGTGATATCGGATTTTATGATTATAGCATCTGTAATTGAAAGTTTTTATTAAGCGGTGATCTTGTTGTTTATCAACGTAATGATTTTATAATAAGAATCTTGAGTGTATAAGTTGATTATATTTACACCATATTCTTAGATCGACTTATACAATAGGTGTCCTTGTTTATCCTGTAGATTAAACAAAGCCTATCGTATAGATCGCAAATTAAACGCACGATGTAAACGTAGTCAATGAGAAAGAATGTTATTATGGTAATATATGTTTTTAATGTAAAATATATACCAACAAGTCCGCTCTAAATCAGCCAACTTTCTTGGCTAATAATTTTATTTAAACTTATGTGTATCATTTTGATTTTTGATTTTGATTTTGATTTGACTTGAGATTATCTACTATTCTTGAAATAGTTACAAAACTTTTTAATAAATTGTGTAATAAATTGTATGTTTATGTACATTTGTACATTTGTATGTCTCTGTCTGAGGTCGTATCAAAGCAATCTATTTTTCAATCTGCAAGTTGCCTGAGAATCGTCGTCGTTTCATCGGTACGCTTTTCGCAAAAAAAAAGATTCGTTCAGGACGATCCTGGTGCACAAGGCGCGATTAGTATTACGGAGAGCTATAATAAAGATCGCAGCGGGATTCATTCTTCGTGATGCGGAGCTTGGTTGGAACGGTCTATTTGCACTTCGTCATTGTGCGCCTCTATGGAACCGTCGATACGACCGCCGGGTCGAAGAAGCGCACCCTATTGATGGATTCTTTCCGCAGAGACAGAGAGAGAGTCAAGAGAAGAGGTGCATCAGGAAGATGCACTGTGAAAAAAAGAGGGCGAAGAAGTTGGCCGTGCTACCGCGCTCGTAAATTTTTCTTGGCGAGATTAGACACGGCGAGCCTGTTCCTCGTTGCAGCTTCTCCTCGGTTGTCCTGTAGACATTGTCGTGTATTTTCCATCGCGGAGTGGACAACGTGCATTTCGTGAGTGAGTTCGCGATTTGTAGCGCTCCGTCACAACGGACGGACAAAGCGGGCGAGAGTGACGTTTTGACGTCTGCATTATGGTGCATCGCGGCGCATCAGAGTATCGTGTGGACCAAAGTACGAGACAGAACAGACACTCCGGAAGACTGTTTTCACACGACGACGCTCAAGTATGAAGTGAAAGGGGAGAAAGAAGATGAAGAGAATGAGAGAAGGATATACTTAAAGGATCGTAGAGACACGCGCGCGTGAATTGCTAGTCAATCATATATAGAATAAGGTGCTTGAGCGAAAATAGATGATGTTACAACGAATATATAACGTTAATAAATTAAGCTTAAAATGGCACATTTCGATATTAATTAGTTATTTTGCAAATGTGATATGTATAAAAACATTTTGTATTTTAATCTAAAAAAATATATGATATACGAAATCTTATAT
This sequence comes from Atta cephalotes, assembly GCF_000143395.1. Classification (NCBI taxonomy): domain Eukaryota; kingdom Metazoa; phylum Arthropoda; class Insecta; order Hymenoptera; family Formicidae; genus Atta; species Atta cephalotes. The sequence continues at coordinate 1,436,507 of NW_012130082.1, forward strand.
ACAAAAGATGTGTATATTAAGACAATATTTTATATGATATATTTTATATTTTTAAATGGAATTAAAAGATATTTACTAAAAACTATTTTATCTATTTCCGTGGATATCAATGACATGATAAAATATCAATGATTTTTATAAACGTATTTAGTAAATCGTATAAATGTATTTAGTTAAATCTATGATATTTTACTCTAGTAATTATAATTATATGATGTAATAAATTAGAACGATCATGATTAAAGTATGAAGTTCTTTTCAATTTGAGCAATATAACTTATATGGGATGAAATAATAAATAAAAGAACTGAAATCAATATGTAAATTTCTATCTCTCTCTTTAAAGATAATAACGGTAAAAAATTGAAATGTATATTTATATGTACTATGATTTTTATCGCTAGCATTAATGTTCCTATAAATAATATTTTAAAGACATTAGAAAAAATTAAGAAGTTTTGATCCTTAATCGTTAGATCATCAGAATCATAGAGATATTCACCGGCGATGCTCGAAAAGAATTAGCAGCAGGGCGACGGTGGGACCGATCCTGGTAGCGATCCTGGATGGCGGTCCTTCGTATGCACGTCCTGTACGAGATGGAGGCATCCTGTCATCGCCCCGAGGTCGTCTTCTCTTCTTTGCGCGGTTTGCCCACTTTAAAAGAGTTGAGTACGACCCTTCGTCCAGGGTTGCACACCCCTAGCACCCGAACGGAAGGACCCTTCGTTCGAGATGATGCTGAAGCTGCTCCCGTTCTTTATCTCCCTTCCTCTCTTCGTTTTCCTCGCTCTTTCTCTCTCACTCTCTCCGCGTTCGCCTTTCTCTTTCTCTCCTCGTATTCTCCGGTCCCTCTCCTACTCTTCTCGCCGCGGTGCCTGTGATCACCAGTCTGGCACGCGTCGAGAACTCCTCCTCGCCCCGGGCACCGGCGCTTCTCCTTTGACGTTCCGTACGATTCGAGAGCTCCCAGTTTTGCTGCTTCGAGGGTGCGTTTCGAAAACTACCCCGAGACAATATTCTGCGACGATCGAACGATTCATTGAGCGTATACTCGTCTCGATTCTGGCTCTCGTTGCAATTTATTATATTATGCGTCGGCTAGCTGGATGATGAGACTCGTTCTCGATGTGTATTTACTTTCGCTATCCTTTGATGAACCACTTACGTGTAAGTTCCCAGAACAGTCTTCGTTACATTTATCAAGAGTGAAAATTTTCGAAGCGGCTTTGCTCAATCTTATTAAATACACTTATCTCTTTGGAGGACAAATACTGTCGAGGTATATGGTGAGGTCACTGTCACTATAGTCTTTGTTGCACCGGCTTTATTCTTTATGTCTTTGGCATTTTCTTCGGTGCTGAAGTATGAATGAGTACTCCAACATAGTTTGCCTTTGAATAAATTTCCTTTATCCAATTTGCACATCGAAGTCGTAGATCACGATACCCTTCTCGGTAAAATCTATCCGAAGATCCGATAACATTCTGTCGTTCTTTCACCCTCTAGATATGTTAATCTTTTCTCTTCCTCCCTTTCTTTCGTTGGTAACGAGATTCAGGCAAATTGGTCGATTTTTCGATGTGTTGGACAGAAGAAGAGAAAAGAGCTTGATGACTTACTCGATACTTCCGGTGTATGTGCGCTCGCGGCGAAGTGTCAAGCTCAAATAAAAGAAAAGTCGCCCTCCGGATTCTCCTACTCCTCCCACACACGGACCATCACGATCTCCCCCTTCCCTGTCTCTCGGTTACAGGTCCTCTTCTTCTTTCTCCTTAACCACCGCCTCTTTTTCCACTGTGGTTTCCTCTGCCTCTCTCCCTCGTAACCGCGCCTATCTCTCGCTTTGCTCGTGCAAACAATCAAATAGCAAACTTCCCGCGATTGTCACGCTTAGTGCGACGGTGACGACAGAACCAGGCAAGGTTTTGAGGATTGCGGAAGATGAAAAAGTGGAGGGTCGGATAGGAGGGGGAGGAAAAGAAGAGAATTCGTTTCGTGAAGGATTCTAGGAATAGAGGTGTTAATGCGTTTGATCGGATCGCATTTGTGGGGTGAAAAGATTCATGTCGAAAAGTAAGATCAAAGGGTAGACTATTTGTCGAAAAGATGAGATAAAGTGCAGATGAGATAAAGTCGAATAGTAAGAAATTTTGAACATCTGGGAGCACAATGGAATTGAACCGATTGTGGTGCTCGAGACAAACTGCCCGATCAAGGAAGACGCGAGAAGGTCACGCACTATTCCCTGTACTCTCTTCTCCTACGTTCGCTGACACCGACACCACGCTACTGTAGAGCCGGAGAGATAAACAGAATCTGGATGATTCCGCCTCTGTTCAAGACCGACGAGGAGCTGTCAGAGAGATCGCTCTGTCTATGATGAACTCGGTGCGCAGTGCGCGGCTACGGGGACCCTCCTCGCCCTCCTATAGGGAGAGAAAGGAGAGATAGGGAGCAGTATAGGCACGAAGGAACCAACTACCCCCCCACCATAGCCACCACCATCTGGACACGACCACCACCACCATCGGCCACCACCCCGAGATTCGATGTGAGAGATGAAGAGGGACGAACAAAATCACCTAGAGAAGGATGACATGACAACGAGAATTGTGATAGAAAGAGAGAAATAACACAGCGCGCACAAGAAGAAGGAAGATGCAAAAATGCGTGGACTATAACCGTTCCTGAATTTCTCTTTCTCCCCTTTTTTCCCCACTTTGGATCTATCTTTCTTTCGCTTCTAATGCGTCTTCGTTTCGAAGACATATATTTTCTCGACAGATAATCTGAAAATGCCTTCTCTCGAACAAACATCAGGTACGCTGTCATTCATAATTTAAATTTTTGATTGGGATGATTGTCATGTTGTAATGAATGAAATATTCATTTTCTCTATTTGATCTTACATATATTTTTATATCGCGATTCATAATTATAGATATATAATTCTAGATTGTTTACACTATTTTATTTTCTATTTTATTATTTGTGATGTTTTTATTTATTATTTATTTTGTATTATTTTGCATCAGCAATTGAAAGAATGTTTTATACTTTTAATTTAATTAATTTGTAAAAAGAAAAATAGTAAGATAATAAATAAAAAATTTATTTTTATTTGAGTTGTTTGAGTAAAAATAAACTATGATGCTCATTCGGTTAAATATAATTACTTTCATATAGCTGACGTACTATTATCACAATTATATTAAATTTTGAATTATTTAATATAAATCCGATTGCTTGAGCTATTGAATTTTGTTCGATTGTTAAATAAAAGATAAAAAAAGATAATAAAAGATAATATGCATTGAAATATTCTTTCTACATCTTTATGACTTAATTGAAACGAGCAATTTCTCATGCTTTTAAACGTCTTGATGGGCACATCTCGCTTCATTATCGTATGGGCAGACAGATCTTCATGTCTCGAAATATCGCAGTGCATTTCCCTATTCTTGAAGGATCTTACCCTCTAGAAAGGAAGGAAAGCAGGCAGGAAGGAAGGAAGGTTGTCTGAGATCACGTGACAGGACAAGTAGGAGGAGCGAAATTCCCCTACCTAGCATCACTTGGAGGAGTCAATCGGCATAATTGAGGCTTATCTTCCTCCCTTACACAAACAGCCGTCCGCCTACTCTCATCCCCTCTCTTCTTTAGATCTTTCCTCGGATTCTGACTTATACAAGAAATGCAAAGAATTGATATTATATTTTGATTTTTGCTAACAAGATGAATATCACCTTTTCATATTAATTACAAGATATTTAAAATTCATCAAATTATTATTTTTGTGCGACAAGGAATGTGAATATCGATATCAGATAGAACTAATAATTATATTGACACGCGAACTTTATTTTTTTAAACAATATGATGCGCTTATTGCTTCAAACAAGATGGCCTTAAATAACCAATGTACAATTCATATTTTTAAAATCTATCTATCTAAAATCTGTCATCTATATATGCACGCAGTTTTATAGAAACATAAAAAGCGAAACAAATACGGATAAATTTCCCTGAATTGAAATATTTATGGCTCTTATGTCTTCTCGCTGATACGTTTCTAAAGCCAATTAGTAGTGTATCCAATATAATATAATCTGTCGTACGAAGATCTCGGTTGATGCTGCGATTATGGGAATTGTAGCGAGAGAGCAGAGCTCCCTGTCTACTTTTCCCCTTGTTCCCGGATGCCTTCGATTTCTCGTCGACGCGATGTGGAAGTGCAGATTTCATTGACGTGGTCGCTGAACTGGCAATTAGCCGCAACGACCCCGGCTTGTACACCGCGCTCGTAGTCACCCCACTGTGCCACGTGGTCGAAGATCAAACGACGATCCTGGCACAAAGCGCAGCCAGCTGGGTTCTCTCTCGATAATCGGTAGCGGACGCCGGATCACATGAACTGCGATGAATCTGTGGTGGCTCGTTTGGTCACCCTCGTTCGCGACCTTTGACCTACGCTTAATTAGGATCCACATGCTGGAGAAAACAGGTGTATAATTCGTTAGCAATCGGACACAATTAGCGAAACTGTCAGATCACATAAATGAAAGGATAAACATTAATTTTTGATGATGAGGAATAATTAAGAAGGTCAAATTAATTTCAAACTAGTTTAAACGTCATTTTTTATGATGTTAATGAAGATTGAAATAAAAATCGTAATAAGAAGAATTTATCTTTATATGTCATGTTATTTTACTTCATTAGTGCCTTATGAAAAATTTATTTAATTGGAACACCAATACGAACAATTTGATATAATTAATTTTGTGATATTTAATCTTAACGTTTACTGCAGAAATAAAAAGAGATGGAAATAAATTTGCCTAATTAGGTTTAGTCTTAACTCATTTCGATATAAGCAGCTTTTCGGTTGTCGCGATTCGGTAAACGCGAATCAGTACAATGTTGTTATCGCATGTTTCGAAACTAACGATACAGCGATGTCTGTATCTTATGGCGCTCACCGTTCTCTCGCATACCACGGAATTATAGGCAGATCGAGCGGCGATTTATCGACCATTTACCGCAGCGCATACATTGCTGGACACATAAGTTTTTTTGCCTCGCGGATGAGCCACGTTCCATTCGTTTCGTAGAGGGACACTCTTTACCAGTCTCGATATCTCGTTCCGATAACATCCGTACTTCTAGAGGAATTACTGGAAGCGCGTTTCTTCTACTTGATCTCATCTTTTGCCTTCTCTCTCTTTCTCCAGCGTTCTCTCTTCTAGAGCGTGCATCCTCTGTCATCCTATCAAGGTGCATTACTTATCGAGCTATCGAGTGTCCTGACCATGATCCTGGCACGCGAGCGCTGATACGATCGAGACTCTCAATCATCTTATCGCCGTGCAATGCGCCGTCGCTTGGCGACCTAATTGGCCGGCTTGGAAAAAAAAGTCGAAATCTTTCCATGAAAGGCGAAGTATAAAAAAAAGAGAGCGAGGAGGGGGGGAGGGGGGGAGGGAGGGAGAGGGGGAGAGAGAGAGAGAGAGAGAGAGAGAGAGAGAGAGAGAGAGAGAGAGAGAAGAAGAGAGAGACGAGCGACGTACTACTAATACTACGTACGACTACTATACTTTA
>NW_012130082.1:1442130-1452778 GCF_000143395.1 Atta cephalotes
AGTAGTAGTAGAGTAGTAGTAGTAGTAGTAGTAGTAGAGTAGAGTAGAAGAGAGAAGAGAGAGAGAGAGAGAGAGAGAGAGAGAGAGAGAAAGAGATTGGAAAAAGAGAGAAGACGAAAGCGTGCGCATTACCAATATCTGCAATACGATTTTCATAAGATCCTCTTAAGATTCGATATTTCGGTCAAGCAGGGATGGTTGGTTAATGAAATATTCTCGTAAATATTCGCATACTCACATCTTTACATTATTACGACACCGCATTAGCGAGGGAGTGATTTACGCTGAAGGAGGGAGATTACTTTAGGGCTCGCGATTGCCGTATCATGGCCGTAATTTATTGCACGATTCAATGCTAATGATCGTTTTCTCAAACAGTGCGCAATGAAAGAGGTATCTTGCCGCGTCCACTCTCCTCCTATTTTAAACTCATACGTACGTACTTTTTCACTTGAGCTATCTTGGGAAGGAACAAGTATTTCCCGTTGAAATTATAGCATTAAATAGCGACACATAGAACAAGTGTATGACTTCTCTGTTATGCTTATGGATGTCTATTTATAGTGTTCATCGTATGGTATTATAAAAAATTATTCAAATCATACGACAAAAAATTGAAACGTTGCACAAAATTTTTATTTTTATCAATTTCTCTATAACTATCTTTATTTATAAATATCTTTCTAAGAGATATGATATAAAAATTCTGTACAATGTTTTGATTTTTTTCGTATGCGAGAGTATTTGATTCAAATACTCTCTTATTCATATAATTTTATAATTTTAGAGAAACGATATGAATAAGAGAATGATTTGTTAACATTCTTTGGAAAATATATACTCAATCTTTGAAAGTGATTTATTTTTAACTTGCATTTCTCGAGATTAGATAATCAAAAAGTCGCTTTACTTGTAAAATAATGATATGAAAATAATGATATGAAAATAATGAATACTTGTAAATAATGATTAAAATAGCAATAAAAAGCAACAGTTTCCGAATTTTAGATTTTTTAAATATCTTTATGTAAAAAGAATGTACGTACGAGTAATCTTTGGAAAATTATTTTAATGTTTGGAGATTAATATATAAATACTTATCGAGTCTTGAGTGACATCGCCACTTAACAAAGGTTAAAGTTGTTAGAAATGTCTTTAAATTTCATTAATTTCTAATGTACACTGTTAAAAATTTCATAAAATTTAATATATTTTTAAGTTTTATAATTTAAATTTAATTTCATGACATTACATTAAGTTTAATGTATTTATAACTGAAAAGTATTTGTATATATACATTGTATATGTACATTGAAATTTAATGTATTATAATGTATTAATATAATTTTTTATGAAATTTTATAAAATTTTATGTATATGTTCATTATATTTAAGTAACTACTGCAATTTAATTTTCAAATCATTCATTATTTTTAATTTCATTCAAACTTAAATTAAACCAAATTTTAACTAAAAAAAACTTGAATACACAAACAAGGCAATAAAAATGATTTTTTCTTTTATGATATCTTATTTACATAATCACTGTTAGAAATGCTTCCTTTGTAAATAAAGTTTAACAAGCTTGTTAAGGAAACATTTCTGGCAGTGATTATACAATAAAGTATCATGAAAGAAAAATTTATTTTTATTGTCTTGTTCGTATTCAAGTTTTTTTAGTTAAAGTTAATTTGCTTATGAATTCTTGAACAGTGTATAGAATTGTACATAATTGATATATACATAATTACGAGTTTTATTATTTTTTTAAGTAAATAGATTTAAAATGAAGACTCACGGAAATTATTCATTACGGAAGTTATTTGCAATGCATCCATTTGCAATGCATTTAACAACATATGCTAGATGAAACTGCGTACCTTCGAGCACAATAATTGATTGATGCGCGTGCAAAGAGTAGTTTTGTTTTCGCAAGATAGTCATTATTGTATCTTCAAAGGGAAGAGGAAGCAAAAGATCGCAAGAACGGGGGACGCGTAGAATGGCGGTGTGAAAATCGTCGGTAATTGCAGTCGATCGTCTTCGATCTTAATTGAGACATCCGCCCGTTAGCAAGAAGTTAACTACAGGAAGGTAGTGAAGAAACGATAATAGAGATGCGCTATCGTTTCTTCACATAATATCCTGTAACAAAAGTTAAGAGCAAAAAGCGATTCATTTGAATTTTTATGTATTGCTTATCCTGTTTCATAAAGGATAAATATCTCGTTACAAAAGTTTTATAGATGCTTTTTCATGTTTTATATTGAAAAAAAACTTACTCTATTCAAAAGAAAGACTTCAAAAAGTAAGTTTCTTTTGTAGATTACAAATATATTTTTAACTAATAATAAATTAAAATTTACATACATACATTTTAGTAATATGTTTAGAATAGATTTATTTTAATTTCATATAAATATTACTTATTTTTCTAAATGATTCAAGAACGAGTAATCTCATAAATTTTATCTTATTTGCAATTATGCATAATCAAAAAATTGAAATTATATAATCAAAATGTATAAAAAACGTTAAGCTGAAAAACTTTATTACTTACCTTTTGAATATTTATCGAGAAAAGTGATGAGATTTCTGCATGACATTGGCCAACAATTTGCTTGCTATGGATATGCTAGAAATTACCCCATCGCAGCGTCCCTGCAGGGCACGTTGAGGTCGATAGGGAGCCCTCTGGAATGTTTTAATAATATGCATTCCGGTAGAGACGAAATTTTGAAGTTCCGGGGATACAAGAAGGGCCGATGGGGATGAACACACTAGGTTCGCAGGATACTCTATAATGATAATGGGCTTCCAAGCTGTGTAAAGCACGGTTTTTCGCGAGCAATATTAAAACTCGTTTAGTCGTGGGATGAGCAGTTCTTCGTAATTACAGACTTTCACCTATTGCGTGCGGGCTGACAGGAATGACAATGTGTTTGAAATAAGTGAGATAGATAAGATAATTTACAGTAATCCGCACGAGCGGCAGGATATACGCCTTAGACTTGCGGTGTAATAAATTTCTCGATCGTTACTATCGTTACTATATATATATATATATATATATGCTCGGGGGATATGAGTATAGCTTGTCAAGGAGACAGTATGCAGATGGACCACTGATGCGTCTGCCAGCGAGCACTTTACATGATTTTGTCGTTAGCAGTCTAAAAAAGTTTGCGTTGCTAAATGAATTATTAATTAGAACCAAGAGTTAATCGGTTATTAACGATATTATTCAAGTTATCGGAAAAAATGTATTAGATTAGTTATTTATCAGATTAATTTTATTTTCCTGTTTTTTGCATCTTTTTTAAAATATCAATTGATAGGTAAATAAAGTATTTTGTCTAAATTAGAGAAAAAAATAAATTATAGTGTACAATTTTCAAAAGATTTATAAAATTGAGTTAAAAACATTTAATAGTGCTATTTGTCTTTTGTTAACTTTTTACGTGTGTGTACTATTTTTTGAATATTATTTTTTCTAATTAATTTTTTAACTTTTATTCTCCGTTGTGTTATTTTAATTAAGATATAAAATATAATTATTTTAATACTTTCGCGTGCGTTAGTATTCAAATTTTAGTTCACATCATATTATCACGTATATATATATATGTATGCATATATATATATGACGTATATATATATATATTTCTATGGGAAAATCGAGAAAATAAGTTAATAATACTTGAAAGACACTAAATAATTAATTTAAATTCTAAGCTTTCCAATACATAATATAATCGATGTTATATATTTGTCTTTATGTTAAGGGCATTGAGATGAAATCGTTTTTTTGGCACTTTGTGATTCGCTTACGGTTAATTTTATTCATTATATTAATATAATATGCAGAATTGAAATTATTACTCTTTATTATTCTTATAATTCATCATATAAGATGAAGAGAATTAAGAATTTTCTAAACGATATCGTATGGGATGATATTGTTAGAGATATGAAATTGACATATCCTATAATTTTTATCTTTTTTTGTGAATGATTAATCCATTAATTCATTAATTGAATTTTCTATGAATTCAGAACTTCTGGATTAGTTTAAGAAGAATAACAAGAAGATTTTTATAAGAAAATAACTACTTATCATTTCGCTATTCTTAAGAAAATTTTTTAGAATTTATTATAAATTATAATGTCTTTCAACATTATAAACAAGAAAAGCATGAGTGAGGAAAATAAGTTTGCACTTTTAATCATTTATGAATCGTTTACTATGATCGTAAACAAATTTGAATAGAATAACATTATTTATATTATTGTGTCTTTGAAAGTGTCTAGCTTACAATTTTTGATGTATGATTTTTTACAAAATTAATAAGAGCAATTCAAAACAGGAGCCTGGAAATTCTTTAGGGAATTGATTCATGGTCGATTCCTTCTATCTTCTTTTATCTGAAAACATGACTTGAGAATTTGTCATAGTTGAAGAAAAAAAATGTTTCGAGATATCATTTTCAGAGAAAGAAGTACGAAAAAAATAGCGAAAGAAATGATAAAATTGAAAGGATTTCATTGTCGATGGGCTCCAAAAAAACCTATGAGATTGAAAGTGAATAAAGTAGGAAACCACACAGAAATTTGAAAATGACGTTAAAGCTGATAAATTATTCTGCGGGAGCTCGACTGTTGCGATTACTGAGATGATAATCTGAAGAAAGAGAGCACAATATTATTTCTCTGCAAATTTGTCTTCTCGTAACTATAAAAACAGCTGTAAAAATTAAAAAATATTTTTTAGATGAAAATCAATTCTTGCCAAATTAATTTTTTAAATAATATTAATAAGAAAGTTTTCATGACCGAAGTTATCATCACGTACAAACATGTAACGTGTTACGATTTTAATTTTGTAACAGCTCTATTCTGCGATAGGTTGGTGTTCTTTTAGAGTCTAATAATAATTTATTTATTCTGCGCGTGCAAATTTAATTTTTAATGTAAGAACTACCTCGTTCTTGTGTCTCTCTGGTTTTCACCTTCCTTTCGAACGCGACAATTTTATTTTTTATTATACATAAAATTTATAGAAAATATATGTTGAAACCAATAAGAGTGGCAATAGGTTGAAAAATATAAATAAGGAATGAAAAAATTCGTTCAAAAATTCAGGTTAAATCGATTCGTAAGTGAACTTAGCTATTTAATTTGATTAATTATATGTTGTATTTTTTTCCTAATTTTATTTTAAACCTAAAGTTCTTGACAAGACTAAAATCGACAATAATGCATTGATTTATATCATATAAAAAAAAGAGAGATGTCTTTTATAATGCAGAGTTTCCTGGACTTAATCTTTCAAGGTTTTGCTTTCGTTTTATCTTGGAAAGTGAGCAGGAAGTTCTTTGACAATTCTATTATGATACTCAATGCAATTGCGAGCTCTGTCATTAACCATTATATCGACTAAATGAGGCGGTCTAAAGTGCGATAACTACCCCCGAAGAAAGAATGAATGAAGAAGGCTACGCAGATGTTGTTGTTACGCCTCCATCCTTTCAGTACCGCGGTTTCGTACCCATTCGATCGTTTCAACATGAGATTACAATCACCGCTGCTGAAAGAATCACCCGACATTATAAATGTTCCGGAAAGGAATAGAAATGCTGATCCTATAAAATTGCTGCCTGCACGTGTGCCTCATTCGATAATTCTAAAGTTTATATATTTTATTTTATACTTATTATAATTATAATTATATTTTCTGTATAATAATGATAGAGCTCGCAATTATAATTATTAATTGCTTGCCAAATATTTATTGAGAGAATATCGACTTTGAATTCATTAAAAAAAATGAAGAATTTTTCTAGTTGAGGAAGTGCGGTAGCTCAGGTACATATTATTATAAGTCTCGCTGAGCAACGTGGTATGAACAGCAGTCGAGGAAAGATATCCATTGCAACGTATAACGCTCGATCGCACGATCGACAGGCCGGATACACCGAACGTATCATCGTCGTCGTTTTTTCATTAAAAGGCACTTGTTGGAGTGCGTCCGAGCGTAATCGATCTGCTCGTTAAAGTAGCCCCAATAATCTGCTTTCGAAGATCATAGAGATTCCGCCTGTTTACCACGCTACCCGTCGGGGTAGGGAGCACCCTCCTAACTCCTGGACGGAAGAACTCGCGTTCATCGTGGCACACCCCTCGAATGCATCCACGCGTATACGCGCGCCCATAGAAAAATCGGGAAAAATCACAGCCGAGAAAACACAGTATTTCAGAAAGGAAACAAGAACAAAGTCTCTTCGCACAGCAACGACGATCTCCGGTCTCGATGTCTTTTTTTTCTTTTTTTCGGAATGCAACACACGCACAATGGGCGCTTCGATCGGGCGCGGGAAATCCTTTCTTCGTCGATTTTGGCTGTAACTATTTAAGAGGTTGAAAGGATCTTCAACGATGATATTCTCTCTACATTTGTATATGTGTTTCGAGTTTCCTTTTATATCTCACATGATATTGTGCCATGTGCGTGCACATATACGTACCCATGTTTTTTCACAAGAGAGAGGGACAGAGAGAAAAAACGAAGCGAATGAATATACTTCGATATCGTGTTTTTGTTCTTTTCTTCTCGCATCGATTATTGGATGATCGGTTTACAGTTTGTAGAGCTCAAATAAGTTATCGTACGAATTAGGGTCGTGCCATGAACGGATTAGTGATGATCTAAAAAATGTGTTTAGAAAAGAAATAATCTGTTTTTATTATGTTAAAACGTTTAAACAGAGTTAAATCTGAAATTTTAATGTAAAGTATTTTTGTAAAATATAATAAGGCAATAAAATAAATTTCCAAATATATTCTTTCAATACTTGAAAATTTAATACACAAAATTGATCTTTTCTTGTAGTTAAATTTAAAACAATTTGTAAAATATAATTTTTGAAAGAATATCGAATCTTTTATAAATATTTTCTCAACTTTCATCATTCAGCAGTTTATTCTGCTACTACAAATAGCAATTTTCTAATTTATTTTTAAAGTATATATATATGTCAAACTTCTGTCATTATTTCTATTTAGAAGACATTTGCAACAATAAGCGCGTGAGAGAGAAAGACAGAACACAATGCACATCAAGATGCATCCGCAGGTGAAGAATGGTAGCCCGCGAGCGAGAAGGAAGACTGCCGGGCCGCTGCGGCGGGCCACCATGCTCGCCTATTATGGCAACCGAGCCATAGGGATTCGAAGAGTGGCCCTCGACCAACAGCAATCCGAATAAATAAAAAGGGAAAATAAGATATATGCGTGTGGGTGTGGCGGCAGGCGGGACCCGGGCTCATTGCCACCTCCGAAGCTGTCGGATCTCGCACTCGCCGATAGCTACACTGGTATGCGTACTGGGGATTCATGCTTGACCGTATACCCTGCTTCCACACCTTCGAGTTCTCAACCATGATTCTTTACCTCCGCAGCGATTATTCTGAAATGCTTTTCGAATCATCGACAGACATACCTAATTTTAAATCTTGTAATCTTGTGTCTCGAACACATTTTTGCCTGTTTTTGTATGAAGTTTTCTCTAGTTTTCTAATCCGATTTCTAAAGCTTTCCTAGATTTCATCGATTAGAATTTACGTGCACTTGATTTCTTTCTCTTTTCTTTGTACAAGAAATATTAACCTATTATTTTATATTCTATATTTTATACTAGATATGTTACATATTTAATTTTAATGTTTCAATAATTCCTATAATTTAAATATTGAACACTTAAAAAAAATATATATTATTTTTTAATAAGAAAGTAAATAAGCAATGCAAAACAGAAAAACAGTATAAGAATATATTGTGAATTTTAAAAGTATTCAAATGCTATTGTATATCATATTAATAAGAATTCTTATCATCAATTTTGAATTATGTAAGTTTTATTTATGGATGACTGAATTCATTTTTCTTTTTTCTATCGCGTATCCGACATAGCAAATACGAGGACGAAGAATTGCCACGAGATCTAGATCGTGTAAAGGGTTGAAATTGATAAAGTATCCCTTCCGAGCGATTTATATAGCTATAACTAACGATGATTATCTCTAGGAGAGATCCACTTACAAGGACGGAGATTAGAACTGGTCGAGTAAGTGTGCTTTGGAAAAATCTAATCGCTGTGTATTCTACTTGTGGCAAGGTTCGATTAGAATCTCAATACCAACGCTCAAGGATGCTCTTGCGTTTGACTTTACGTCATGTCAACTTTAAATTTCCTTCAAATACGCGAGATAACGTTTAACTATATAAATAAGAAGCTATGCGAATGAAAGACTATAGAAATAAAAGTAAGAAAAGACAGATATGTTTTATTATCGTCTGTATTGTATATATGAGACACCCAGTGGTAAATCTGAGAACTGAATGCTTTTCTAATAGAGATTATTATGTCTGTATTATGAAACAGTAATGACGCACTAAACCTACGACGGTTTTAGACGAAACTGTTTATAATAAACTGACACTTGACAGTTCGATTCGTTTTCCGTTTTCCTTTAACAAAGCAGAGTTTAGTTCCTGCTGTGATAGCTTAATAGAAGAAAGGAAAGAGGCATTATTGTAGTCCCTGTGAGAAAAGTTCTTAAAGGATTATAGCTTTTTTGAAAAAAATAAGACGAGAGATTTAACTTAGATTTTTCTAAATTGAGATTTTTCAAGCATGATAGCTTTTTTTCAAGTATGAAGTAATATATATTATAATATTGTACGTTATAATTGTGCGAAACAGGAAAATTGCAGGAATATTTTAAATATATGTTGTTTAATACAAATGTTTAATACAAATGTTTAATACAAATGCAACATTGAAAATTTTGATTATATATTAAAGAGCAGAATTTACGTTAATGCATTAAAGCAATTTTACTGTTGAGGAAAGGGGGAGGGATAGCCCTCATATTTGCTCGTTCGAAAGTTTCGCACGAACGATTAATCCCAAAATATTAAACGTCACAACTGCGTCGGCAGCTGTATTCTTATCGCGTATCTGAAATCGTTTCCCCATATACTTTTCTGGAATTTTAAGTGCATCATGAAAAAATAACGCATAGCAATGCGCGCATTTTCGAGTGTACGACGAAACGGAAGGGATCCGGTAAAGCGGTTTTATTGGCTCGTTTGTTCTCGAAGGTGGCGGTTTCTTTGTCGCGACTAGTAACGATCGTTTTACTACCGGTTTCAGCGATTAGGGATATCATGACATTTCGCAAATAAAGAGAAAAAAGAGGGGAGACGCCGGATGATTTAGCGGTCGTAAACGATCGTAATCAACCGAGGCTGGGGTCTCGTCGGTGTATCAGGCACTTCAGGGTGTTCGGGAATTACGGAGAGAAATATATTAGCTAATATAATATGGGGGTACCTTTACGTTTTCCATCTGACAGGAGACACTCGATTCGACAGGATTTGCAGCTGTTTGCGGCATGATAAGCCTACTATACGAGCACGTTTATCGGCCGGCTCTTTTCAGCAGCGTGTTTTGTCGTAATTTTTCGCGAAGAAGGCAATATTTTGTACTCACTTTGTGCAGTTCTTATCGGAAACTTAGTATATTTGTTAAAGTGAATTTGTTGTCGCCGTACTGCGTTCTCTTCTCTTTTTGAGGAATTCGCGTGAAGTTATTTTAGCGAAGGTTCGCATGTAGGAATAACTCATGAACAACTTAAGTTTTTTGGATGCATTTTAGAAGAGTAAAAAATTAATCAAGTAATTTTAAAATACATTTATTAAAAATGTAATGAATTATGTGGATGCCACACATGGCTAAATATACCGTTTATAACTAAATATTATATTAGTTTGATTAATATTATAATTATATTAGTAAATATATTTTATATATATATATTAAATAAAGTATAAAACAGTAAAAAAATGGAAGCTAGAGAAAATGCCAATGAATTTGAAACACATTTTGTAAAAGAGCAAGAAACATGATTTTGTCGAATCAGAATTACAAGTATCCTCAGAAGAAAATATTCCAAGGTTACAATGTAGTAATTTTTCTTTATATGCCGTTACTGCAATTCGCGACGATTCACCAAGGCGAGCGAGACGAAAATTGATCGAACAAAGAAGTGTTAATTGCGTTATTATGAGCGGTCAGCTTATCGAGTTCTCGTCCGAAACGATCGCGATCTTATCGCGTCACGTCGTCTATTGTACGATTATTAAATACGATGATGCGGCTCTATTATTCAAGCATCTTTCGATGGCAACGATCGGTGAGAGCCGATCTTGGATCTCCTCTCCCTTTCCCACCCGCACGATCGAGTGCCACGAAAAGATCGACGATACTTCCTACGCCGCTGCGCGGTGGGTCTTCCAACGTGATCTGCGATGATCTCTGTTTCGACAGCACTATAAATAACGACTTATATGATAATTGCCTCCTATTTTTATTTAGAACATGTGACTACAGCAGGACACACACATACACACACACACACACACACACACACACATGCACACGCACGCACGCACACACACACACACATGCACACGCACGCACGCACACACACACACACACATGCACACGCACGCACGCACACACACACACACACACACACACGACACACGACACGACACACACGACAACGACACGACCGACGACGAC
>NW_012130082.1:1452798-1457214 GCF_000143395.1 Atta cephalotes
ACACACACACACGCACGCACGCACGCAAGCACGCACGCACGCACGCACGCAAGCACGCACGCACGCACGCACGCACGCACGCAAGCATGCACGCATGCACGCACGCACGCACAAAAACCCGTTTTTATATTATACCTATATATAGACACAAGTTTTTTATTGTGATGTAATAAACTTAAAACTATATATATATATATATATATTGAGATATTATTATTAAAAATTAAGACTTACGAAAGTATGAATAATTACAAATTGTCATTAAAATCATAATTTGATTTATCTTTTTTTTTCTTCTTTATCTTCTCTATCTTATTATTATTGACTTGAATTATTAGATTTTGATAGGTAAATTATACATATAATTATATTCATTTTAAAACAACTGTAGCGTATTCGAAATATTATAAATTTATAAAATAATAATAATACTGCAAATAAAAACGGGACATTTGACTTTTCATTATATTGAATCAATATATTTGAAATTACGAAAGGGAAAAATTTTTAATTGGAACTGTTTTGCCTTTATATTTATGGCGACGATATTGATCAATCTTATTTAGTGACGATGTTTACAAATTAATCGAATATCTCGTCTGTCATAACGTTATCGTTGTATTGGTGACAAAAATTGGTGATGAGCGGTAAGAAAACCCATTACAAAGTCGAAACGTATTAGGTTCTACTTTAGATTTACAATAACAATTTAAAACAGAGATCGTTATATTGAGGAGGGACCACCCGTGCAATCACGTGTGCACTCTCGAGGTATAAGGCATTTCTTCGTGAAACTCGTCGGAGGTCGATCGTAATCTACGATTTCTTTATTGATCTTTAGATGTGTTTCAAAGGAATCATCTTGATACATCGATTTCGATAGATACGTGTCGTGAGACCATGAATGAAATTTTATTTACAATGATCTTTTTCTTCTATGTAGATTGTGTACAAGTTATCTTCTTTCATATAATTATTAATTCAGTGTTTTTTCCAACAAATTATATATAAAATAATTTTAAAAATCTTCCGAAAATTCAGCCATATATAATGTTGATAAATCATAAATAGTAAATAGAAAGAAAGTTTAGACAAAGTTTGTTAACAAAGGATTTTACAAAATGAAGTAAATAAATTGGCTATATCTCTATTAAAATTATCATCATTATTATCAGTTTTTTCAATAAACTCTACTTTTTATATTAGTTCGATATAAAATTAACTCTATAGAGAAATTTCTATTTAATTAAATAAAAATATAAGTTTAAAATCATTAATGATTTTCGCATTTTTTATTGATGTACAATTTAATATACATGTAGAATTTAATTTGTAGATTAATAATATTAAAAAAATGATAATTAAAAAAGTAATTGTTATTCTTTTAAATGTTAGAACAAATTTCATACTGAGTTATATACTCTACAATTTCTTTCTTGCTTATATCATTCCAATCACAAAATACTTCTATACTTTATACAGTTCCCCATCACGAAAAATAAACGATAAGCAGTCGCGCGCGCGCGAATGGTTATCGTTCTTATACGTCTAATTATTTATTTAAGCGCTCATGAATCGTAGCAGTAATTGATATCTTGATGTATGCACCTTTATTAGCATAGCTTCTATAAATAATCCTAAAATAATTTGTGTTCTCGTATTTCTTTTGGATCAATTTATCTCTCAATCGGCTTGAATTACATAGCTATCTTTTAACTTACGATCACGAAATATAAACTAATATTGTTAAAGCGACCAATTGTTTGCTGAAAATTAATCTTATGCATCGCGTAAACAATAGATTTGTGACAACTTACGCATTGAGTGCGCATTAGTGCATAATTTTAATCGAATTAAGTGTTATTAATTTTCTTGTGTAAATTTTTTTGTGTAAAAATAACACATTAATACTGCATACACAAAAATGGATTTACACATTTAAACGTAGAGTAATGGGATCAGTTGAGTCAAAGATATCTCATCAGTAACTAAAATTCGTATGGACATGTTTATATTTGCGTAAGATAGCGCAAAAACGTGGAGAGTATTGGGCTGAACTCAATAATTTGTATTTGACTGTCGAAACAATTGAAAACGTGCACTTTTTGTACATCAAAAGTAAAATTATAGTTGAGTGTTTTTTTTATATAAAGTTATTATTTTTTAACTTGAACGTTCCAATTGCTATATTTATTTACGATTTTTTATTTCTAAAAAAATTTCAGTCGACATTGGGGTAGATGAGGTTAAACCAAGTGTCTCGACTAATCTTATAAATTGAGATTTAATGAAATCTGTCTGTATTAAAACTTTTTATTATATGTAAATGATGAAACTTATATATAATATTAATTTTTTTTCTTATAAAGAGTTAGGTAGGTTTTTAGTTTTATTTTATTTTTTAATTTTATTAATTAAAGTATTTAAAAAAAAGTATTACAAATTATTATAAATAAGATAAAAAATTTAATACAAAGTTATTTTAATTAATATATTAATATATCTAATCCTTTTGTTTTTAAAATAATATATATAAAACCTTATTAAACAATTGTCTTTATGGCAATTCTCAACTTATCCTTCGATTACCTTAACATACCCCGCATGGCTAAGGTTCATTGAACTATTTTACCTTTTTTATAATTAACAAAAATTTTTTCTTTTCGAAATATATTAAAGATTTATAAGTACTTAATTATTGAGCTAATGTTTTAAAGCAGTTTTCATTGCATTTATCACATAATTGTATAAAGATTTATATTTAATAATTTGAATTAAAAAATGTCACAATTAACCTCGCTGTATCCTATTTATTATTACACAGTAAACTAAGTCATACACATACATATAAAGGCACTTATTTCACTTGAATTTGCAGTATATGAACATGAAAAAGTAAATTATTTCAAGATTTTTTTATGTGAGCGTGTATATACATATATGTATATGCGAAAATGTGACATATGAGTTGATCCTTCTCTTCTTTCGTCCTCGCTCGCAAACAGAATTCGGTGGATAAACACCGGCGTTTATTAACGTTTTGTTTATACGTCGCGCGATTAGAGCTAATCGATTCTCTGGCGAAATGAGGTATAATATAAAGCCGCGGCGGACTCATAAATACTCATTTGTGCGAGGCAACTTGGCTCCCTGGATTTCCACCGCCCAAGTTGCCTTCGTTACGCTTATATGGATTGAATATGCGAATTTGTGTACATAATTAACTGTCGCTTATTAGCTGCCGACTATATTTATTACGCTGCGATGGTCGTTTTGCAAATATGAATGTGACGCTACGAGATTGTCGTGATAGGCGCGATGATAGGAGAATATCGGTGATAAAGAAGTAATTACTGCTTTTAAGTAAGGTGATCACTTTACTTCAGAGATCGCCAAGAAGGCGAAAGATTATGATGCGTAATAATTCAAATAGTGCGCAATCACTATACCTTAACTGCGATAATGGAGCAACAAGTGCAACCGGTAATAATGAAGATAATTATTGATACTCTGCTTCTAATGGCCATGTAATTATTACTTGTCTAAGGCGCACATTGTTGCCATGAGTTTTCAATCAGACGCTATTTTCAACATAAATTATAAAATTCATCTATTTTATTTCTATGAATCCGACAATTTATATATTTTTTACGTAATTGACAATTTATACATTTATTTGTGATAAAATATCTTATTTGTTTCTCTATAATTTTAAAATAGAAATAAAATCGCATTTTGCATATCAATAAAGATAATCATATGTTTTGCATTAGTAATTGATTCCGTTATCCTGAAGTAAGTAGATAGCCGTAGATGAAGCAATACATAATCTAAGCACGAGATGATAGATAATATCCCGATGGTTAGAAATTCTAGAATAGCACGTACAGCAACATAACATTCCAAGATGATTCTACAGTGTGTAAGTTAGAATGTTAGAGAGTAGAAACCTGTGTTTGAAGCAACGCGTTGATCCGCGAATCGATTAAGGATCGTTATGTACTTCATGTTGCGGTGCTCCTAAATACATCGGTGGCAGGTTATACGTAGATCGAGCCAATTTACGATTCGTTTCAGACACAATGCTTGACCCTTTCTCACGCTACCGCATCTCATTCACAATCAGTCAGGAGATAATCGGTGTATTAATCATATCACTATTTTATCATTACCGAGAATTTGTCACATGATTAATGTAATTTTAACGGATACGAATAATTATTCCTTTGTGTTCTACGATACAATTTAGATAAATTAATTAAATGAGATGAGATTTCACATCAATCGTCAGTAACTCAGAATTGCTATAAAACTGAAAATTAGGGAAATTAGGGAAATTACGGAAAAATCAAAAAATTTTCTAGAAAGTTAAAAATTCTTATTTTTAAAGAAGATTGATATATATATATATATATA
>NW_012130082.1:1457234-1459957 GCF_000143395.1 Atta cephalotes
ATATATATATATATATATATATATATATATATATATATATATATATATATATATATATATATTACACCTATGAAGTTTTGGAGAATATTATCAATTTAACAATTAAATATAACAATATCAGCAACATTAATAGTAATTTACATTGTTATGTTAAATTATTTTTTCAACGAAATATTTAACGGTTTCTAAATCACGAAAATATAGAAACAATCTCAAAATTATTAATAGAAGTTAGAAAAAAATATAAGCTTGCGGTAGCTTGCATGTAATAAATAAATAATTAGAGGCTTAAATCTTTTATATTAAATATTATAAAAATAACAGTATACAATCAATATTACTGAAAAAAATCAATTCAACAACATTTAAAATTTCTCTTACAAAATAGTACATAATTAATGTTCTATCATAAACGTTGAGAGTGATGTTTGTGGTGACTTTTTTTGTATAAATTTATTACGTGATATATTATGTAATGTAGTCTTTAAGCCTACAATATATCGACCACCTACGAAGTACATTCATAAAAAAACATTCATAAAAAATATCCAACATTATTTCTCTTCTTGTGGGAACCAATTTTTGTAAGATTGTCGAGATAAAGAATTTCATGAATGAAAGTGAACTCTCTATCTCTTTCGCTGTAGTTACTCTTCCCCCCACCATTTTTCTTAGTCTCTCTTTTAACTTTCAGAATTCTCCTCACATCTATATATCTGTCTTCCTTTTCACACGCGTTACAGTTCTCTTTCGATATACCTGGTGATCATTCCGAGAGGTGGAGACGTCGTATCTTATTTTTCTCTTTTTGCTCCTTCAAGCTTCCCCTCCTCGATCTTTCTTTCTCCACCCTCTCATGCCCCTCCTACTCTGTCTTTCTTTCTCTCTTCGTCTGCCTTTATTTTTTGGAGCAGCATTATCTCATAATCGACCGGATGATTCTGCCGTCCACCAGAATGGCATGGCCTGCTGAGCACACGTTTGAGTTCGTTAATGTTCGCCCGTGAGAGTGGATCTAATGAATTTGATGACTCCTTTCTCCGTTGATCTTGCCTCCTTCCCAACCGAACATTCTTTGCTCGCTCTTCTCTTTCTCCTCGCCTGAAGCGTGTTTCTCCAGTATCGACGTAACGCACGGTATCTTTATGATCCCGGCAATAAATCGAATTACTCAAGATGAACATTTTCGAAAGGTTCGTATTTCCGGTGACATTTCGATAAACACCTATAAGACTATTTGACTTATAAAGTTACTGCAAGTGTCAATAAAAAGAGTTAGTCAGAATCAATAAATAAAATTTATTTTTACATAAATAATAATAGATAAAAGATAAAATTTTTACTCATCCAAACAGTTTATTTTCAGTTTCATTAATATTATTATATATTTTATAATGACTTTATGTCTTGACACATGTAACAAGAAAAGAATTTTAACTATTGCAAAATAAAGATTATTTCTGTATTCAATAAGGTCATTTGAAATATTAATTTTCACAGTTAATTCCACTTATACTATTGTTTAAATCGAAAAAAGAGGAAAAGTTAGCAATATTCATATATATATATATATATATATATATATATTTATACATATTTATATTACTTTAATACAAAATTGTATTACTTTAATACAAAAAATATTATTTTTATTTATTTTATGATTATTAAAATAATTTGGAAGATTATTTCCGTATAATAAATATTTGTTTGTAGAAAAGAATTAATATATTGATATAGACGTTTGCGCTTTTTAATATCCCTTGCATTCAGATGCCTCCAGGTCTTTAATAGAAAACAGACATTACTTTTAAGCGTATATAGAGAC
This sequence comes from Atta cephalotes, assembly GCF_000143395.1. Classification (NCBI taxonomy): domain Eukaryota; kingdom Metazoa; phylum Arthropoda; class Insecta; order Hymenoptera; family Formicidae; genus Atta; species Atta cephalotes. The sequence continues at coordinate 1,459,063 of NW_012130082.1, forward strand.
TCGCTGAAATAGGCTGAAATAAGTGACGGCCACCGTGGCGATCAGAGGGGTGGGAAGAGGACTCCGTAATTAACAATCCATTTTGTATTCGGCTCACCTGATCGCGTCGTGTGCGGTCCGTGACGTCATAATTCGGGGCCCCTTCGAGGTGTACCGCCCCCTTAATGCGGGCCCCGACACCTCTCGGCTCTGCGATCCAGCACGCACTTCCCTCTCTCTTCTGTCTTATTCTCTTTTGCCTGTACGAACAGGTACGTGTGAAGGAAGAAGAGCCTCGAGAAATGAACGGTGAAAGAAGAAGAGAAAGAGAGAGAAAGAAAGTGCTTCTTCCTCACCCTCTTCGTTCTCGCGATGCCTGGAGATGCCTGGATAGTATATACACCTCGAAGGCGGTCAAGGGGGATATAATGGCTCGGCCGGACTTCACACGATGCCGACTGGTACACCAGCCCGGAGGATGATACAGAGTCCAGTGAAGTTGCGTGAAGGATAGAGAGAGATAGAACGAGAGTGGACCTCCGAGAGAGGTTCTGAAGTCGCGGAAGAAGCTACCACCTCCTCCGATCTTCCCTCAATTCTTGCGGATTCGTTCTGATCATTTGATCTTCCGGGAGATGTCGGCTGTGTTCTGATTTCTTACTTGTTTGCCAGTTAATTTCATCAATGAAACTTTGTACCACTGTCAAAGATTAATGACGATAATGATAATAATATGTTCAAGATATTAAAAAGAGGATTGGTTAATTACAGATGCGCCGATGCAACGAGAACGAGATAAATCGTAATAGTTTTATAATGATGTATTCGCTCTGTTTTTATCATCTGTTAAGAATATCACGGTCGTATGTGTGTCACGAATCGAAATAAAAAGGAGGAAAAAAACGCGAGAGAGAGA
>NW_012130082.1:1459977-1467620 GCF_000143395.1 Atta cephalotes
GAGAGAGAGAGAGATTAGGCTGTTTGGAGGTGTCAGAGTGAAGGGGAGAGAGAGATGCAGCAGAGTCGAAGGGTGGGCCCGTTACCCGGCTTTGTACGAGGGGCCCCCTTGCCGCTGTCAGCCCGCGGGGGCCTTATTTCAAGACCGTACCGAATCAGGCACGACAATCGCCCTAATATCCACACGAATGCCGTGCCGGAGGCCCCCATGGTGCAACGGGGTCCGCCGATGAGGGAGGCAGCCGAGTCCTCGCGATGAGTAAGAGATCTTTCCGTTCTTTCTTCTTCCTTCGCTCTTCTTCCTGTTTGTCGTTTTCTACCTTTAACCTCGCGTGTCTTGAAACATTGCTGGATTTTGACTGTCTTTCGTGAAACTAACACGCTTCCATCTCAAAACAAATGCTTACGAAAATATTTTCAGCTCCGGTCTGAAATTTTTTGATCTTTTGCGGTGAAATATAAGCCACATTCGCGTGTTTTCAACAATCACTTGGATCACGCAATTGCCTTTTTTTTCAACAAGTAACAATATTTAACATTCTTTTACTTTATTAAGACCTAGCGATCGATATAATGGTCTCAAAAATCATTTCATATTTGTATTTAATTATTTTTAGTTGTGATTATATATATTTATCTTATAAATAATAGCACGTCTTACAATATCTTACAATAATTTGCTAATTAAATTCTTGTGTAAGAAGTTATAATGACTTAAATTTGTAATATATTGACGATGTTTCAAGTTAACTTTATGTCCGTTCAATATCGCTCACGATTAATACCTATCGTTATCGATCATTAATAATGTATGGAAGCCTCTCTTCTGACGCCTGCGTGGGGGGGACCTACGTCGGGCCGGCGGTAAAAACACGTTGTTGCTGACGCAACTATGTCCGTATTGTCCAGGGATGCAGCGCGTCATTAGTGGAAGCTTCAACGCTACCATCGTGCGCTTCACGTTGGCATTCAGCGATTCGCCTCGTAGATTCATTCGTGGCAGAGTTGAGCGAGTAGGTAGCTAGCAGCTAGCCGGTCCTCGGACCGGGGGAAAAGAAAAAAGGAATCGTTTAGAGGGGTAATAGGGCCCACGGGTCCCGTGTTTCGGTTTACCGAACGCGCCCGCCACAAAGCCCCCAGCGAGGGAATAAACGCAGTCGTTACGGTGTTTGCACCAGCATTTAATTGTTTGCCTTTTTCTTTCAGACCATATTTTTTATCTCCTCTGTGAGGACCTTTTTTTCTCGTTCGACGCGATGTAACCCTCGGATTAGTTTGTAGCTAACTGTTCTTACTGTTTAATTAGGCGATGAAAGGAATTTATATGAATTATTTAGTGATTATAATATTTGCATACTTGTTGTATTGCATATCATGAATATATTTTTCATAACTTTTTATTTTTGTAAATCATTAAAACCCGATGTAAATGCTGATAAAAATGTATTAATTGTTGTATCATAAATGGGTAGTAATGCATTCATGATTCAACAATTAATATATATAAGAATCAAGCACGCTTATATAACATGAACAGTTTGAAAAACAAAACAAAATTTATCAATTTCAATTTTATACTTCTTTTTTTTATATTTTTAATAAAATAAAATGTAATCTAAAAAAGATATGGAATAATAACTATATAATCAAGTGTATAAGTTACAAATAAAAATATTTTACTTATGATTTATTTAAATTATAAATCATATATCTATGGATTATCTGTGTCATTGCAAAATTGCTCACCATTGGAAGTTTATTTTCTTCGGCAATGCCGACTGCACAATCGTTGTAATCGCCGTCCCACCTTATTCTCACTAAGTTCAGAGCCCCTTTTATCCGTTCCGATGAAAGCGAGTCGTGCATCATGGCGTAGCTGATAAACGGATTAAGAACTTTGAATCTAATTGGACCCCGATCCCGATTGTAAAAGAAACCCCTCGTCGGAGGGCCATAAGATTAAAATTCGTATAGTTCGTGTACATATATTTACCCTTCTGGAAAGCTTATCTCTCTCCCATTGGCGGCCTCCAACCTGTCGTTGGAGAACCTGCCTATATTTATCCACATTTCCCTCGGGTTTCCAATCGCTTTATGGTTCTAATCGTCGCTTCCGCATACTTCGTTCGCTATTGGTCGTATCGTTATCGGCTCTGTTATCGAGACTAATACCCGTGAGTCGCACTGCAGGAATTTTTAATAACAAACTACCTGTCGTATATCGCGTCTCTCTTTTCTCTCTATGTTTCCTTTACCACCTGAGAGAACAGTTTGCTGTTTCTTGGGCCAAATATATTGACGTAGGTTATCGCTACAGCTGATCATTTGGAGATACACGTTTCTCTCTCGTGAGTAGAAATGTTTCTAGTTTGCTTAGGTCAAGTGCTTGCGCATTTCTCACATATTGTTAACGATTAAATAGCTGCAATATCTTGTATTTATATTTTATAATTGGAAGAACAAAAACGTTCCAGATATCTTGATTTAACAAATTTAATTTATGTAATTTATGTAATTTACGTTATTATTTCTTTTTGCTTTGACATACTTATTGCTGCTTTAAACTTCGGAATTTGAAATTAATTCATAAATATTAAATTGTAAGTATTAACATAAATCTTAACAGATTTGCGTATTCAATTCTACTTGCGATTTATAAGCCATAAATTTCACGTAATTTATGTATTATCTAATTTTAACTCCTTTTATGAAAATTTGATACACGTTTGATTGATTGAGGTCTGCTGCCATTATTTCGATTTTCGTAACTTGGAGATTGAAAACGGTATCTGCGCGAAATTCATAAACGTGGGATATTCAAAGAAATCGACGAAGTTGTTGCGAAGGAGGAAGGAAGGAGCGAGCATGGTGCCGCGGTACCGCGGTATAATAACAGAGCGCCGCACACAGGCCGAGCTAGCTGATGACTTCATTGAACTGGACCCGCTTGGGCCTCGGGCTCAGGACCTCCCTGAAACCGCCTCAAATTATAACGCCGGCTCGGGTCCAGGCCCGCTTTTGATGGGCTCGAGACACATTTTAAGCTTCTAGCGAGGCACAAACAAGTTCGGCTTCGATTTCGCAGGACGCGAATGACAGGAATTTCCATGTTCCGCATTAATCGTTCGCTAATATTAGCTGATTTGAAAATAGCTTTAATTTTGACAAATATTTATTATTCATATCAAAGACCACAAAGAAATTATTGTCAAAAGAACATTATATTATAAAGGGATGTGATGATTAAATGTGATAGTAATTGAACATTTGTTGTTTTAATATTAATTGTCGTAAAGAATTATATAATTTATTTAATTTTACTCTTTTGGTGTGCTTATTATCTTTGGACGTGCTTATTATCTTTGGAAAAATAACACATATTATTTTATATAAATTAGATATTAAAAAAATTATGACGTAGAGAAACAAAAATATTTTGTTAAAAAATATTTTTCAAAGCTCTTCTTATAATAAGGGATATACAATTTATATTCTTTTATGAAAATCATAGAAATGTTAATTTTTTAAGATATGGATAATTTATAAAATCTATCTATAAAATCTATCTATAAAAATTATTTCAAAATTATATCCTTTTCATTTTTTGCAAATATATTGAACTAAATGTCTGTTTCATATGAATAGTATTTTTAATAATAATATTTCATTATTATGACATTTGTGATATATTGTGTATTATTGAAATATGAAACTTTCGAAAATTTATATGCGACTGTTGTATGTCTTATGTTGTCTTTTCCGTGACTCACGAAACATGTTTGCCTTTCGTTGTTAATATCGATAAATACACATATATGTATATATATATCAATCGATGATTTATCAAGTTATGAAAACAGTTGCGCGTGAGTTGCACACATGTTGCAAGTGTGTGGGATCGCGATCAGTAGTAAATCATTATTCATTCATGAAAGCAACTAAACACATTATGACACTACTCAGTATTAAAAATCGTACGGACATAGTAGATCGCGCTGGATTTATTTTACTCGAGAAGTGATATATTCGAAATAGTCACGATGTAGATGCGACGAGTAGATACTTGACATAAAGACGATTAGTATGCATGTCGCATGCAGTATAGAATAGCCAAAAGATATCAACATCTGAAAATATTCTCACGCTTATAACATTACAAGCAGTCATATAAGCAGTTTTTTTTTTATTTGATAAACAGAAAATCACGAAAAAAAATAAAAGTTTTTTTCTATTTATAGTATAATTTAACAAAATTTTGAAATATTAATCTTTATATGGTTCGGTTTTCATTATTTTTAAACAATATCACTTTATATCAAAACACAATATAAGTATAATTTTTGATATATGTAATTTTAATTAAAGCATTTATTCAATTTGATAGCATTACAATCCTGCTTGGCTTGTAGCTCTGTTTTAATTATTTTATTTCAAATATATATAGTTGTACTTTATGTGGTACTTTTTAATTTAACGAACTGTTTAAAAATGAAATGATTAAATAATCATAACTTGAGTTAATTTTACATAAAGAGAGAAATGTATATTTTTATTGATATAAAGATACCTATATTAAAATTCCATATTCTAAGCTAGTGAATTATTTACGATGTACTGGCTAGAATATATAGATACATAAGAATCGAGAACTTGATCACGACAATAAATGTGTGTAAAAAAGAGAGGAGAGACAGATCAAAGCGACCACGGAGTAAGTAGAGAACATGGTTGCATATACAAAGTGCATCTAACTCGATCGGGTCAACCGGATTATCATCTATCTCCCTATTTCCTTCGAACTTTTACAGAGACAAAATGTATCTCTATGTTTGTTCGTATACGTTAGAGATTCTATGAGAAATAGAAAGCGAGCACGTGGTATTCGCGATCGCGTCAACTTTTGTGAAATTTATGAGCGAGCTGTCTCGTAATTACCATTGTGGAAACTGGCATCGAAAAAAAAAGAAGAGAAAGAGAGATGTGTGTATGAAAGTAGATGTGAAGGAGATTTCTGACTGTAAGGTAGAAAGAAATGGAGAAAGAGAAACGAAAAGACTACACCACGTAGTATATCTTGTGAGAGCAGGTCTCGAGAGATGCGTAAGTGCCGTATAATTGCTACAGCGCGTTTACTCGGGCATCTGTTTACCCACTTTGATCGCAAAATGCGCCGAGCTGTAATAAACGCCCATTGGCGATCGCTTGAATCGATTTCCATCTTGGTAAGAGCGTGCTTATTAACCGCAGAAATGGGCTGCCGATTGGTATCTACCGCGTATTAACGACGCTAGATGAATGTTATTTCGCAACTACATACCACTGGTGGCCTTTGGAATAATTAAGAAAAAACTTATAGACGAGACAGGTAATAGCTCCGACATTGTGCGAGAAAAGAGTGTCGATCTCCGGTAACATCTCGACTAGACTTGTAACGCACTTAATTGCGTTGACAACCTGAGTTAAGTAACTTCGAGTGTAACATTGCTCGTGTTTTTCACTTTGAAAGATATCTCCAAAAAAGAATGTTAACCAGAGCTCGTACGTCTTAACATGAATCGATGAGTGCAAAGATTCGAAAGGATATCGGAATGTAGATGATAGAGTGGAGCGCAATAAATCGGCAAGACGTCACGATACAGAAAAACGGGCGGATTCACTTCGTCCCGTTCTTTCTTTGTCGTGGGACCGATGACACGCCATCGGTCCCAACCGTAGCTCTCGGGTCCACTACTCGGTCATGAGCCCCAGTTCAACCGTCTGCGACGCAGCCTTACGAAATTCATGACAAAAAATGTCTACGGATCTCCCTTCACCATCTCTTCCTTATCCTCATTCTGATTTGCCTCGTTCGCCTTGTCGCTCATAGATTCGCATGATTAAGACCAAGAACTGCTTCCAAGATTTCACGGATGATTCTTTGATTGCTCAAAGTTGTGACATCCGAAATTAATATAAAAGATCTACGATTCCTGTGATCGTAGAATATATTTCAAAGGTTTTTTGACATGGAAGGAAGAAAGTAATTTACATAAATATTTAGACATATACTTTAGGTATGATGAAAAGTAATTACATATAATCATTTCCTTAGATAAAATATCTAAATTATTTTTAACTGTTAACACATTTTTAATATTTCAAAAAGTCTAAACTTTTGTTATATTTTTATCATCTATTAAGGCTTATGTTTAGATATCTGAAGCATATATTTCAATAATTTGTTTTTTATTATTATTACATGCTGATATATTTTCTTTTTATCATTGTCATCTTAAATTAGGTGACAATCTTTTTTTTTTCATTTATAATCATTTTTTTTCATTTTGAAATCAAACTTGTGATTATAAGTGCAAGGAAAATATTAATCTTTTAGAGGACCTTTTAGAGGTTTATTTCTAAAATATTTACAGCTTTTCCTTGAGATTTGTTATAATTGATTATTTCATTGTCTCAAAATATGACATTGTTTCAGTACCACTATAGTGGCCTTTCTATCTTGTTTCTTAAAATTATAATTAATTAAACCATTATAAACTTAGTCTAATAATATAAAAATTATCGGAATCGACACTAGCAAATATAATATTTTCTTTCGAAAATTTAAGATCCGAGGTCATTGCCACGAAATCCATTCCGCAAAGTCATTAGTAGCTAGGCGAAAACTTTTGCCATTCTCGCGCAGTCAATTAGCCGAATTGATTACCAGACACCCGTGACTTCGATCGTTATAATGATCCGTTCCTATTACTTGTCGCGAATGCCAGGAGTGCCATCGGTCGAATGGCATGCAGAACAGCGAGGATACCGAGAGTCAGAGCTGAAAAAAATCATGCCGTGGAACATTCTGCAGCTTTGTCGAGGCACGCTCATCGCGCGTGTACATTAGTGTGTCTCATCCTTTTTTCCGTGTCTTTTTCTCCCTTTCTCTCTTCTTTCCTCTATACTCTCGTCATAATAAAAGAATCTGTTCCTCCCTCTATAACGCTGCTCCGCCTCTACCGTTTCGACAAGCAACGGCAGCATGTTCGAGCAGGTTCTTAGGAATTCACGACTCATGCGGCGACCGGGTGTTCGGGTGAAATGGATAATGGTATTTAACGAGTAGGAATCGGTGCATCGGATGCACCGAGTGCGATTCAAATTGTCGGATCAGGCTAATGTACAAATAATGCCCGATGACGTTCGTGGGTATTGTTCTAATACCTTTCTTTGCGCGTAATTCCCATGAGAACGTGATCGTTCTTCTTCCATCTTATTTTAGTTAGATTTGGGTTCCTAATTTCGTGGATCGTTTCTACTTCTATCGCTTCATCAATCGGTAAATTACGCTCGTGTCAGTGATTAAAATTATGAAAATAAAAAAAATTGATTAATTTTATTATAATCATTAAAGTAGAATATTATAATACATTGAAATTCCTCCCCCCCACTCTCCAAAATTGATATTTTTATAGTTTAATTAATTAAAAACATTTACAATTTCATGAATATAACACACACACACACACACACACACATACACACACACACACACACACACACACACACACGCACGCACGCACGCACGACACGACACGACACGACACGAACTACTACTAACGTACGACGTACTACGTACGACGACGACGACGACGACGACGACGA